>NW_011888798.1:9674767-9696239 GCF_000151845.1 Pteropus vampyrus | reverse complement strand
ATTAAAAAATAAAAAAATTATTTAAAAAATAAAAATAAAATTCAAGTCTGATTTTAAAAAGTATCTGAAAAAGAGACCTTGATAATATAATAACAAACTAAGGAGATAATAACAAACATAATTAAAACTTATATAACCTCTATCCTCATAAGAAGTATAAGTACTTAACCTGAATAGGCAGACCAGCATAAATGTTTATACAGCACATGGATGACATGTGTCAATACCATAACTGTATAGCACTGTACCACTGTATATATTAAAAATTACAATATCAGTATGACCTAATTTGAAGCACTGGTACTATATTCCTGTCTGCCCAGAAGACATTATAGAATATGAGAAAATGGAGAAGATTAGAGCAGAGGAAGAAGCCTATCCTGGAACTCTGTAAAGCTAGGATAGATAGAGACGCATTTGTCTGGAGGGCTTTTGACATAACTCTGCCTAGAGCAAAGGAAGAGGACAGATGACCCCCGGAGGTCCTTTCTAGCTCATTGTTCTCTAACCACGATTAATGATCAGTATTAAAAACTTTTCATATAAATGGATGTGGGAAGTATTTGCTTCCTTAGAAGAGCTAACAAGAAAAAAATTTCCATTTCATGCATTAATTTATCATGTAGTTAGTCTTTAAAAAATTAAATACCACAAATAATAAAGGTAAATGACCTTAAAATAGCATATCCTATAAATAATAATATATTCACACAAATGCATTTACTTGAAAACATTATTTTCCTTAAGAATCTTCTTACTCATCAATATTTTCAAATTTAGATAAACTAACAAGGTAGTTATCATCATTTTTAAATTCCTCAACATAATTGTTCAAATGACTCAATAAAGAGAAAAGTATTTCTAATATGATGCTGCAGAATACAAAAAAATCTTCTATTATCTAACATCTTGTGCCTTGCTGAGTTTGGCACAGATCATACTTAATAGTGGACTGTGCACAAACTGTATCTCCTGTTTGTTTTTCCCAGTCACAAACATCAACCCAGCTGACCAAGGAAGAAATCTAGATTCTACTTTTTCCCTCACCTCCATATTCAGTCAGTCACCAATGTCCACTGATTTACCATCTTAATAACTCTTGAATTATTCCTTTCTTTCAAGTTAAGATGTGGTACAGCCACTGCTTTGGTTCAGATCACCCACCGTGAGCCTGGATTACCAGTGCAGCAACCCAACTGGATTTTCTGCCTGACGGCTTGCCTCTTCCAGTGCATTCTCTACATTTCATACAGCTATCGTTCTTTCTCTAAAACACGAATCTGATCATTTTACTCTATTCTACTATACCTCATTACTCAGAACCCTGAGGATAAATTACAAACTAGGAACTGTGACTTTCCTGGTATGGTTACTGCTCTCTGTGATCTCCAGCCTAGTCTCCCTCAGACTTCCTTCAGGACACTCAATGCTTTAGCCATGATGACCTCCTTTTGGTTCCCTAAACATGCCATTTCTGGTTATCTTTGTGAGTTTGCAAAAACTATTCATCTGTATGAAATATACTCCATCAGCCCCATCCCTTTCCTGTCTCACTCCCTTCCTTTTCAGTTGGCTAAATCTTATGTCCCATTGGGACATATTTCCTGAACTCCAGTCCTGCCCCTCAAGACTAGGCCAAGAGTCTTCTCTTACATGCTTCCACAATTTGAAGCACTAAATATATTCTAATGTAGTTGAACATTTATTTCTCTGTCTTCTCCAACATATTCAAATTCCTTGAGAGGCAGACATTGTAACTTGTTCACCATGCCTGCCTAGAACCAAGCATGATCCTTGCCACATAGTAAGCACTCAATAAATATCTGCTGAATTAGTCAAAAAAACACTTAGCCGAAGAAAGGAAGTTTCAACACTAGTTTGCATACAACATAATAGCGATTTTATAATCTGTGGTATTTTGAAAGTTCATTTACAAATTGGTTTGGGTGAAACATTTTTTCACAAAAACAATATTAAATGTAGTCCATAACTAGCTACCTTCCCCAAAGTCTACTATATCTATAATGTAGCTAAACTGTATTATTTACAGTTACCATAGACTCTAACTACTGGATATCAATATGTTTCTGAGGGAAATGTATGAAGAATTCCATTTCGGTAATGCCATGAACTAATTATTTCTGGCTGCAGCCCAGGAACAGAAATACATACTTCCATTTTATGTAGGTGGTTGAGAACAGAGGTTCTAATAGGGAGGGAATGAAAAATGACTAAAAACTAGAGAATTAGGGTGGCAAGGCAAAAACTGGTCCTCTGCTGCCAGTAATCTTTGGAAACGTTCCAATCTACAGACAACTGACTTTTCATCTCTTTTCTATCCCTTCAAGGCATTAGGTACCAACTTCCTACTTACTATCAACACTTCTGACTTCCAACAAGGGTTTCTTACCACAGATAGGAAATTATCTAAAAGGTTCTCAAATACATTCTTTTCTCTTAAGCAAGCACTCGGTACTCAGTATTAAGTAAAAAAGAAAGCTAAGCAAGCAAGGAAACAAACAAAAAGCAAGATAGCTATTAACTCTAAGAAAAACAACAGTTGGCAAAGAAATGTAATTATAGCTCAACTGTGAATTGTTAACAGTCATATTGTAAACAATGAACACCAATCAAACCAAAAATTATGAAAAAAATTATAATACAGGAAAATGGAGCGGGGTGAATGTATTGTAAATATTTCCTTCTAATCTGTATTTTACATTTGCATTTTCATAAGTCTTTCATATATCATACTTTATTAAAACACAATAAGCTTTGGTTTTGAGTCCCATCTTTTTCCCTTTAGAGTATATGCTTTCACAGAGGTCAAATTATAATGTTGTACACATGAAAATTATATAACGTGGTTAACCACTGTTATCTCAGTAAATTTGAATAATTAAAGAAAAAGTATGTGTTCTTTGTATCCTATCTTAAGAAAGTTGCTACGAAAGGTTGGGAATATTTTTATGTATATATACTACAAGAGATTTTATAAGTTACCTATATTTATGTCTTTGACTCATTTCAAGTTAACTTTTATGTATGGTGTGAAATAATGGTCAAGGCTCATTTTTTTTTCTTTAAGGATATCCAATTGTCATTTGTTGAAAAAACTATCATTTCCCATTGATAGTTATCTCATCCCCTCCCTTAATATCAACTGACAATCTATGTAAAGGTCAATTTCTGGACTTTCTTTTCTGGTTCATTAATATAAATGTCTCTCCTCATGTCAATACCACAAAGTTTTGATTACTGTAACTTTATAGTAAGTATTTATATCATATAGTGTGAGTCTTCCAAATTTGTTCAGAGTTGTTTTGGTTATAGTAAGTCGTTTGTGTTGCCTCATAAATTTTACATTCAGCTTGTCAATTTCTATAAAAAAGACTACAGAGATTCTGATTAGTACTGCATTGAATATATAAATTAATTTATAGGGAACTGGCATCTTAACAATACTGAATCTTGTGATTCATTATCATAATCTCCCTTGTCATTTATTTAAGTTTGTTTTACATTCTCTAAACAGTGTTTTGTAGCTTTCGGTGCATATATTTTGTTGAATAATAAATAATGAATGATAATAAATATTGAATAATAAATAAAGTAGTTCATGTTTATTGATGCTATTGTAAACTGTATTTTCAAAATTTCAATTTCCAATTTTTCATTGGTAGCATATAGAACTACGCATGAATTTTATATATTGAACATGAATCCTGTGACCTTGATAAATTCACTCATTAGTTCTAGCACCTTGAGTGTTCTTGGACTTTCTATATGGACTATAATGTTGTCAGTGAATATAGACAATTTTATTTATTCCTTTTCTATCTATATAAATTTTATTTCTTTTTCTAGTCTTACCGGACAGTTATAAGAATCAAACAATGTTGAACAGAAGTAGTGGGAGCAGCTCTTGTTTTGCTCCTCATCTCAGGGGAGTAGCATTTAGTCTTTGAGCATTAAGTATATTAATTGTACATTTTTCATAAATGCCTTTTATTGGGATGAGGAAGGTCCCTTTCTATTCCTACTTTGCCAAGAGGTTTTATCAAGAATGAATGTCGAATTCTGTCATATGATTAGAATAATTACAAGGTTTTCCATTTTTACATGGTTAATGTGAATTATGGTGATTAATTAATCAAATGTTAAAGAAACTCTGTATTGCTGGTATAAATACTTTTTAACGTATTAGTAAATTTGATATGCTAATATTTGTTAGGAATTTTGACATTCATGGAGGATACTGATCTGTAGTTTTCTCAGTCTGCTTGGTCTTGATAGCAGGATAATTCTGGATTCATAAAATTATTTGGAAGGTATTTGTTCCTTTTCTGTTTTCTAAAAAATTTTTAGTGATTAGTTTTCGTTACTAGATATACACATATTTAGGACTATTATGTATAATTGATGAATTGACTCCTTTATCATTATATAAGTCTCCTCTCTAATTTGGGTGTATTCTTTGTTCTGAAGTCTACATTATCTGGTATCAATATGTCTACTTCATCTTTCTTTTGATTACTGTTTACCTGATACATCTTTTTTCCTGCATTTATTTTTAACCATTAGCTTTCATATTTAGAGATCTTTTTGTAGATACTATATGATTTATGCAATCTGACAATTCCTGCCTTTTAATTGGTAGGTTAGATCATTTACGTTTAATGTAATTAGTGATATGCCTGGATTTATTTTAAACCTATCATTGTGTTAGTTGTTTCTGTTCGACCCAGTTGTTCTCTGTTCCTTTTTTTTTTTTTTTTTTGGATTAACTTAGAAATTTTTTGTCATTGGGTTGTTTTATTGTATCTACTATACATACATTTTTAAAATTTGGAAATAAAAAGGTCCACCAGAGGATGTGAAAATAATGTAGAGTTCTTGTGTACCCTTAAACTAGCCTCCTCTAATGATAATTTCTTAGGTAACCATATTACAATATCAACACCAGGAAAATGACATTGGTATAATAATATTTTTTATCACTATAATTCTAGTGTTTTGAAAATGTTATAAAAGTGGTGTCATGATGTATATAAACTTTTGAGACTGAGTGCTTTCATTCAGTATATGCTTTTAAGATTTATCTGACTCATTGCGTTTACCAATAGTTCATTCCTTTTCATTGAGTATTCCATTGTATTGATGTACTACAAGTTAAAAGCTAAGTTTTCGTTTCTCTAGAATAAATAGTTAGGACATTTAGATTTTTCATTACTACATTTTATCTCTACTACTGGCTTATAAGCTGATTGGAAGAACTTTCTTTTTCTCAGAAAATATTTTTTATTTCTATCATTTCCATTTTACTGTCTTTATAGTTTCCAAATTTATTCTGAAATCCCCTATCTTTTTATGTATATTGTTTATCTTTTCTACTATGTCCTTTAACATACTATTCATATCTTTTTTAAAGTCCTTGTGTAATATTTCTACAATCTGGGTCATTTCTCTATTTGGCATTATTGATTGCTTTATCACTCTTAATGGATTTTTAAAAAAATTTAATTTTTATTTCATAATTTCTACTTAATGCTAGAAATTATGTCTAGAAGAACAGGACTGACTGAGATTAAATGATACTTACATCCAGAAATGGGCATGATTCTTTTTCTTTCAGGGTGACAGTATGGGAGGGACTAAGACAATCTAGTCAGTATTAAGTTGTATTTAGGTTCTCTGGTTCAGTGCACCACAAACTTCAAATTCCGCCAACAGTGGGATACTTCTACCTTATGATAGTGAATACCACGGTTTTTCTAAGTGTACCAATTGTATTCTTAGCTTTCACCAGTCCCTGCATGTCTGTACCACATCTATACTATGAAAGTGTGTCTCTCTCCCCCAGTAGGAGATTGACCTTGATGATTTCTTAGTGTTAAGTTCATGGTAGTAGGAGGCAGGAAATCTCTTGGGTGTCCTGGTAGGAACTCAGTATAAGAAGACAGACCCTTTGCTTCAGCTGAGCTTTGGGGGTGGGACTTTCCTGCTGTTTCTGCCCCTTTGCCTTGTGGCAACCAAACTACGTCTTGTAACTGAGTGGTCCTGCACAGGAGAGACGTTCCTGCTCCTCCTCCGGTAGTAACAAATCTGTCTTATATAAGTGCAAGGTCTTGATTTCAATAGGGTTTCCTGCTCAACCCTTAGGGATACACAGTATTTGTTTCTACCTAGCCCCCAGAAGCAGTTGCTCCTGGACTGGGCTTTGGAGGCTGGGAGAGGGCATCTTTTGCCGTTCCCACAGTGACGTGAGGCTTTTTGCTTAGTGTGAGAAAAGGGTCCTGGAAATAGGCAGGGTATTATGCTTGTACTCCACTAATGAAGATACTCTCTGATTTCCTAGTCAGTACCAGGTGGAGGCAAATGAAAATAAGGCTTGTGTGTAAGGGTAAACTACTTGTGTCAGGATCCCCTGATATTTTGAACTGTCATGATAGCCCACGTTCAGACTTTATAATTTTGTTAAATTTTAGGTGTTTTCTTCTTATCCACTTTTATGGTAGTCACCTTCTTCCTAACCCAGGCCTGCCAAAGGAAAAAACTTTATATGTATCATAAATGAACTAGGTGTGTCAATTATACCCCAATTAAAAAAAAGAAGCCAATTCTTCCAAATCGATCTATAGATTAAAAATAATACCAATCAAAATTGTACATACTTAACAAGCTAATTCTTAAACTCAGAAGGGAAAGCAAAGGACCTACAACAGACAAATAGTTTCAAAAAGAATAACGTAGACGTGAACACTATGTAATTTCAAGACATTATAAAGGAATTGAGCCATTGTAGTATGGTGAGATGTATAGATCAATGAAACACAGTAAGTTCAGCAACAGACCCACACATATGTAAGCAATTGATTTTGTGAAAGTTCCAAGATAACTCAATGAGGGAAAAACAGTCATTCTAATAAAGGTACTAGAGCAACTGAAAATCGATATGCAAAAAACCAAAACAAAATAAAACAAAAAACAAACTGAACTTCTATCCTTACTTTGTACCACATAAAAAATTAATTCAAAATAGTGTATAGATCTACATATACAAACCTAAAACTATAGTACTTTTAGAAAAAAGTATAGGAGAAAATCATTATAAACTGAGACTAAGCAAAAATTAATTAAGACTCAAAAGGCACAAAACATAAAAGAAAAAAATTGATAAACTGGACTGTTTATCAATTTTAAATTTCTGTTCTTTGAAAAACAATGTTAAGAAAATAAAAATGAGATCCACAGACGTGGACAAAATATTTGGAAATGACACATATGTTAGAGGACTTGTTTACAAAATATATAAAGAGCTCTTAAAACCCAATATAAATGTGGGCTTGAATGAATAGATACTTTTCAAAAGAAAACAAATGCCTAAAAAGCACATGAAAATAAGTTCAATATCATTAGCCATTAAGGAAAGGCAAATTAAAATAACAATGAGATACCATTACATATGAAGAAGAATGGCTGAAATTTAAAAATTGATAATACCAAGTGCTGATAATACCACGTGCTGATAATATCAAGTGCTGACAAAGATTTAGAACAACTGGAACTCTCATGCGCTGCCAGTAAGAATGCAAAATGGTATTGTACTTTGAAAAATAAGTTGGCAGCTTTTTAAAAAGATAAATCTACGTTTTTCATATGACCCCGTAGTCCCATTTCTAGTTATTTACTCAAGGGAAATAAAAATATGTACATAGAAAGACCTGTACACACATGATTATAACAGGCTTATTTATAATAGCCTAAACTGAGAATACCCCAAGTAGTCATTAATTGATAAAGGAATAAAAGAATTGTTATACACATACATTGGATTATTTGGCAATAAAAGTGAAAAAATTAATGACACATGCAAAAACATGAATCAATATTCAAAAGCCTCATGTTAAATGAAAGAAACCAGACATAAGGCTACATACAATATGATTCTGTTTTTGTGATATTCCGGAAAATGCAAAACTATAGTGATAGAAGCAGATCTGTGACTGCCAAGATCTAGAGGGTTAGGTGAGAAAAATGACTGCAAAGGTGCATGAGGGAACTTTTTTGGGTAATGAAAATATTGATACTTATTTGGCAAGCTTCATCAAACTATACATTTGAAAAAGACAAATTTCACTGTATGCAAATTATATATGAATAAACTTCATTTAAAAAAATTATGTTATGAAATATCTCAGAATTGGAGAGGGATGACACTCATTAGTATGTATAAGTTCCACCACGCTGGTGAAAACAACAACAAACAATGTGTGATGAGTCTACTTGATAGTCACACTGCAATTTAAAAACTCTTAACACCCTCCAATTTGTACTTTTAGACAAAAAGAACATGAGCACATCTATCTCTGTAGGGAACTAAAAACATGATACCAATTAAAAATGATTGACAAAAAAAAATTATTTGTAGCAATTATGTAGTAAAACCTTGGAAAAAGCTGATAATTAAGATGAATATATGTATGTCCTTTAACATGTAAAACACCATCAAAGTGTATCCATATATTGGAAAGGATAGATATATGAATAGGCATAATGGTGTTCAATGTGCTATTGTTTACTTTGACTATGTCTGAATTTTTTAATAATAAACAGTTAAAAATTAAATGGCAAAGACGTTATCGTATGCAAACAAGCTGCTTAAGTAAAAATATTAAAATACATTAAATAAATTGTAACAAGACAAATACATGATGGCCCAGCAATGAGTACCTTGGCAATAGCAGTTTGTTTAAATATGTGAGTAATCAACCCCATAACAGTCTCAGTGGCACCCGGATTTGGAGCTCTCATTAATTTTTCCCACTCTTCAAAGCTGGTATTCAATTCCTTTGTGGGAGAAAATAACAATGTTTAGAAACACAGCATAAGATCGGAACAATTGATGCAATAATGAATCATGTCCTTTTTTTTCTTTTTTATATAGAACGTTATAAAAAAAATTCCCAAAGATGTCAACGTGTTTATTTAAAAACATCAACATGGAGTTAGTAGGTCAGTCACATGTTCATGCCAATGACAGACACTAATGACAAACAATGCATGCACACCAAGCCCTTTGCTAACATCATAAATCAAACAATTGTAGCTTCCTCTTAAGGGAAAACATTATGTAAAGTAGAAATAAAAATTCAAATACACAAGAAAGCAAAGTAGTGAAAATGTATATAGTAGCAAAGTATTTTTATAAAAAGATACAATTTTATTTATGTAAGCATAAAGACTTGGGGGATATTAGTTAAATAAAATATGATATAATAATGTATTAACTCATTTTTAATTCTAATGTTAAAATAGTGGATGAAAAATTGGATCATTTAAAATTTTCCAGTAATGTTTACAAAATGCTTACTCTAAGCTTTCAAGATAGAACGAAGCAATAAATAGTCTTTGTCAACAAAGTTATGTCCAGATTTGAAGAATTTCAGAGAATATATAAGCATTGCACTCCTCAAAAGTAAATGTGAAAAAGGATTAGGTAAAATACTATTTGGCTTTCTGATATGCTGAACTTCACATCTTACATGATCACAGAGTTTTAAGGTTTCAAGAACAAGGCTGCATCTAAATTATTCTAGAAGACAGCTATTTATACTTAAAAAAAAAAAAAAATCCTAGAGGAAGAAATACAACTTCCCTTGCTTCACATCCTACAGATACTCAGAATTCTTAATACTAAATCTTTTTTGTAATTGGAGTTCTTTTTTCCGTATTCAGCAGAAATATATTTTTTAATCACTAGGACACTGAATCTTTTCACATTATTTGATGACTAAAGTTAAATTCTTCCTGCTTGCTTCTTGAAATAATACAAAGCCAATTCATATGCTCTATTAATTAAACCTATTTTAAGAAAGCAGATCTTTCCTTCTATGAAATATGAAATACATGCAATCTTTCATAGTATAATTTAAAATGATTTAAAATAAGACTTTCAATCAAACGAGGGTTCTCACCTTGGCTGCTGCTGATGGAAGATCAAATGGAATACGCTGTCTGATTTTAGGGGGCAGCTGGGTTAAAACTTCAGTCTTTAACCTTCTAATCATTATGTCACTTAATAGCTGATGCAGTTCACTGAGATTTGACGCCCCTCTACAATCCCACTGAGACCTTTTACCAAAATATCTGTGAACATGAAGAAAAAATATATAGCAAAGCTGAATGCTAGAGTAAGAAAATAATTTATCTAGTGTGTTCTTTTTCATGATAAGGAGCCATGACACTGCGTTTACTGTTATTTCTGAACACAAATTAAGTTTCAAAAAGCTCAGCCTGAGAAATAGTAATGAATAAGATTATACATTACTCTCAGCTATAGAAAATATTAATGTCTTTACATACTGTTTATCCTGAGTTCATGCAAGGCTAGGATTGTGTTTAGCAGACCTAGCCTTAACTAGGCACTAACTGCCAGTACACTAGCCAGTCAACCAAGCCACCGAAAACATTTTCCACACCCTCTAGGAGACATTATCTCACATTAACAGCAAAGAAAAGAAAAAAAAAAGATACACACCCATAATGAGAGAGAGAATGGGAGAGGAAACATCAGAGGATAAGCAATTTTAATAAATGTTTATAAGTCACTGCAGACAGACAAGTGGTCACTGACTTGGCAAAATAAAGGAAGCTACAACTTAAAATGCTTACAGAAGGAAACTTATCCTCTAGAACCCTGAGAGCATCAGGAGTTGGAAGCACCAGCACTGTGGGCAGGTGTTAAGACAAGAGTTGAAATCTAAATCTTTAGATTTAGTGAATCTACTGAACTTACTCATCAGCACAGCTGGCCGAACAACATCCCCTCATCATTGTGACAACCTAAATAGTTCCCCACAAAATTCCCAATCATTTGCTAAGGGCCCGTATTAATGAAAGTGAGTTATTAGAGGTCAATTAACAAAGGAAAAATTCCTGTTAGGTTGTATTATCATTACTAATATTAACAAATAACTATCAGTTTAATGAGATTTTTGGTGGTATATTAGCACAAATAGGTATCAATTTGAAAAAGTTGACACTTGTTAACATAAATTTTCTTTTAGTTTAGTGTATTTTGATAGCAAACATTCAAGAGTAGTCAGACATTAAAAACATGTACTTGCATGCAGAATTGATTAGAAAAGTATAGTGAAAGAATGTAATTACTGTATGATAAAATGATAGACACCATTCAGTTGTCAATAATAAATTTATTTGCTTAAAAAAAACTAAGTGTTGGCATTATAAAAACATTCAATAGGTTTAGTTATAATTGTTATAAATTAAATTACTGAAACATTAAAATATTTTAACTCTTTAATGCTTTGTTACCATATTTATATTAAAAATTCACACACTAATGAAAACAGAAAAATATTTATCAATACCCAATTCTGTCACCTAGTTTACCATTCACAACCACACTAAGGTACATTTTAACCTCAGAGTAAAATAAAAAAACTAATGTTTGGAACTACTAACAATAGGAAAAAGAGATTGGGTTTTAGGTGTGCTTTTTTTTTTTTTTTTTTTTTTTGAGAATGAAATGTTTGCCGTTAAAATAAATTCTTAAACACACTTTCCATCTATGAGACGCATTTAGCAGGTGTACAACATGCTTGGTGGAGGTCTTATGGCACAATTGTTCCATGCTGGCACAGAGAACACACAGGTGTCTTCAAACAGGCCAACCTCACTTGCATCCTACAGAGCACCAAAAGCTGTGCTCCAGGAGCACAGTTTTTTTTTTTTTTTTTAATTTTAATTTTATTAGTTTCAAGTATACAGTACATTGGTTAGACATTAATACAGTTTATAAAACGATCCCCCCAATTGCTCTCTCCCTCCTTTGGCCCTCCACCTAGCCAACATATTAATGCTAACTGCATTCCCTATGCCATGCTCCCCATCCCTGTGACCACCTATTGACTACTAACTTTTACCTCTTTAACCCTTCACCCCATTCTCCTAGTCTCCAACCCCCCTCCCCTCTGGCTGTCACCAGATTGTCCTCTATATTTATGAGCACAGGTTTGTTTTGAACTTAGAGCAATCTAATATCACATGCCACAGAACCGGTACCAGGGCTGTAACAATGAGGTATCTTCACCTTCCCTCCTCCCCCTTCCTCTGCCCGGGAGAGGGTGTACTCCTGAAAGAACTTTTTGTAGCCAGTTGCCTCCTGGGTGCTTTACCACTGGTTAACTGCAAGCCCTATGCTTGGCATGAGCCATGGTTTAGAGAAATCCTTTATCCCACCCCTACTCCCTTCTCTTTCAGCTTGAGTCATACCACAAGAGGTGGCAATGACTCTAAAGGGTGTTGGCAGTACCACATGCTGTTGAACTTCCACACTCAGGTTTGGAGTGCAAAGAGAAAATGAGAGGGGGAGGGAGGGCTTCAAGAGGCGCTACTGGTAAATGCTTGGTCTCTTGCCATTCAATATGTTGATTATTATATATATATATATATTTTAGAATATCCTAATCTCTTTCATTTAACAGGTTTATTAAGATAGATTCATAATTCCATACAAGTCACCCATTTAAAGTATACAATTCAGTGGTTTCTAATATATTCACAGGTAGCGTAACCATCGCCACGATAAATTTTACAGTTCCATCATTTCAAGAAGGATCCTCCCACCCCCACCCATATCCTTTAGCTATCACTCACTTAAGTGCTGAACTGCTTTCCCAGCCCTCAGCAACCACTAATCTATTTTCTGTCTCTCAAGACTTCTCTACTCTGAACTTTCATATACGTGGAATCATATAGTATATAGTCTTTTGTGACTGGCTTCTTTCACTTAGAATAATGTTTTCAAGGTTCCTCTACATTGTATCAGTACTTCGATCCTTTTTAAAGCTGAAAAATATTCCATTGTGTGGATATATCACATTTTGTTTATTCACTTATCTGTTGATAGACATTTTGGTTGTTCCAACTTTTGGCTTTTATGAATGATGCTGCTACGAACATTCATAAGTTTTTATATGAATGTATATTTTCATCTCTCTTAGGCATATACCTAAGCGTTAAATAGCTAGGTCATATGGTAGGTAATTCTATGTTTAATCATTTTAGAAAGTACCAGATTGTTTGTCAAAGCAGCTGGACCAGTTTACATTCCCAGCAGCAGTGTTCAAGCGTTCCAAATTCTCCATGTCTTTGCCAACACTTGTTGCTATCCAACTTTTTGATCCTAGCCATCCCAGTAGGTGCGAAGTGATATTTCATTGAGGTTTTGATTTGTATGACTAATGATGTCAAGCATTTTTTCATTTGCTAGTTCACCATTTGTATATCTTTGGTGGAGAAATGTCAAATATGGAGCTTTTAAGTTGCCACTCCATCTGAGCAACAAGTAAAAATCTAAACAAAATGAAAAATCAACTCTTCTTAGAATTTTCAGAGACTCCAGGTTACAGGGCAAAATACTACACTCCAAATTGGAAAAAGAAGCAGCAATATGTTTAAGGTGGAATTAACCATAATGGAAACTTAATTTCTAACAACCTAAAATTAACAGCAATAACAACAATGAAATTTCAAATGTCTCTAAAAAAGTTATGAAACATGAAGCTTGAAAACTTCTTTGAGATTACTATAGCCTTTTCTCATTAAGATTTATAAAGTAAAAATTCATTTCTCCTTTTCTAAACAAGAATAAATACAAACTTACTTTATCTTCTTTTTTGATAATGTATAATGAAGAAAAGAGGCATTTCTCAATAAGCACTTAATATTAGTTTATGATGATAAAAGGGGAAATTTATGGCAAAGAACATGCATGCTTATCTGTGTTTATGAACATGCACACACACGCACAACACACACACACAAAGTTAGCTCGGAATTTCAAAAATTACCCTGTGATTTTTTTTTAAGTTCCCTTGTATAGCAATTCATTTTTCCCACCCCAGCTCCTGGGAAACACTGATCTGTTTTCTGCTCCTCATAGTTTGACCATTCCAGAATGGTATATAAATAGAATTGTATAGTATACAGCTTTTTAAATCTGATTTCTGTCGCTTAGCATAATGCATCTGAAATTCATCTACATTGTTGGGTGTATTAGCAGTTCATTCCTTTTTATTGCTGAGTAATATACTCCATTGTAAGGATATATCACGACTGTGCATTTACCAAGTGAAGGACATCTGGATTGCTTCAAGTTATAGGTGACTATAAATAAAGCTGCTATAAATATTTCCAGATTTTCGAGTGAACATATGTTTTTATTTATCTTGACGAAATACCCAAAGTGGGTTGTATGGTAAATACAGTAAGTTAATCATATTTATCACTTATTTCTATGAAAATCCTTCTAACATGAAAGGAAAAAAGTTTAAAAGCTGTTAAATAATAATAACAAAGACAATGAAAGAAAACAGGAGATGATTTCAATCAATTTTTGGAAAAGAGAAAGTAAGTAGAGGCGATGTGCTGGATAAAACACGATGAACTGAACACAAACATTTATCTTCAATAAAAGTGAGTACGAAGAAATAAAAATGCATTAACCCACTAGGACAAAGAGAATGAAAAGGAAACAATACCAAACAATGTGAATATACTTCTAGAAGCAGAAAAAAAAAAGAAGCTAACAACACTGAGAAAGCTGAATACCAAGGACCTACAGAGGGGTATCCACAAAACCCCAAAATGTCTCAGGAATTAAAAGCATGAGGTACTTTAGAAGGGGGTGGTGAGTGTGACATGGTTAAATGCCCAGATTCTCTCCCCAACCCCACACCATTGTGTTACTATTCTTCCTCACAAGACAACAGTTTTATTCTACAGAGAAATGGAACCAGAGTTCAAACCTAGGGAAACCAAGAACGGTACAATGTGCAGGGGTGGTGCCAGATGGAAACTGGAGACTGAGATAAGGTCTACCTACCAGGCACTGAGAACATTATTTTCCTTCCCTTGTTCAAGCCAAAAAGAAGATAGCCCCGTTTAAACTTCCACACATTCATAGCAGGAGAATGGAAGATTCTTTTTTCCTTTAAAAGTGTTAAAGGTCATAGAAAGAGGACCTCTACATAATGACATTCAGGGATTCCCCAGTGAAAAGCCCATCTTTTCTAGTCAAAAAGCTTTTATAATCAGCTTTTTTATAGTTTCAGACTTAAAACGTGAATGAACATTCAAGGATCAACAGACAGAGACTAAAACAAACAGAAAAAAAAGTAAGAGTAAACATATTATGCAGAGAACGGGAGGAAAGTTAAAAACAAAAAATAAAACAAAATAATACACACAAACACACCCCACCAACAACAGGCATCCAAAAACAGGAGGCTATAGCTATGAGAGTATAGAAAGAATAATGATACAAAAAGTAAAACAGAATGGTTAACAATTTATAATATTATAGCTGTTTTCATTAGCTACAATGAAAATTCAACAGAACTAGGTTACGAAGGAGGAAATCTCCCCAAAAGTAAAACAAAAAATTAAAATGAGAACATTAAGGACTAATATATAAATAATAGGAGTTCCAAAAAGAAAGAATGAAGAAAAGGAGAGAAAAAGTTAAAAATGAATAATTCCCAGACATATGCACTCAAGTTTCAAGACTGAAAGGGATAGTTAGTGCCCCAAACTTGGGTGCATTTTTGTGAAATTACAGAATAACAGGGATAGAGGACAATCTCACAAGCTTCCAGAATAGGGGAGAAAATAAATATACATGATATATGCAAAGAATCAAAAATCAAAAAGGCATTGTGATTCTTAAAAGCAATCTTGATTATTAGAGACAATGGAGAAATGACTATAAAATCCTGAGGAAAAATGATTTACAACATAAAAATCTACATCCAGCCAATTTTTCAATTGAGAGATTATCTATAAGCAGACATCTAAGGACTCAAAAATTTTACTTTCTATTCTCTTTTCTTAGGAAGCTATTAAGGGATATGTGTCCTGAAAACCAGGAAAATATGCCAAAAGGAACCAAGGAAAGAATGTACAAAATGATCCTGGAACATCATGTCATATCAGATAGCAAGGAAGCAATCGAGGACCAGGTCAAAAGGACCATTTTGAAGATGGTCCTATTTGTCAAAGGTAGAAAAATTTGACTATAAATAACAACAATAAATAAAATAAAACTTAAAAACACAACTTAAGAACTCTGAAATGACAGACTGGGATTATAAAGCAACTTCCTTAACCTGATAAATAGCATCTATGAAAAAAAAATAATAAATATAAGAATTGTACACTGAATTAAATAAACAGAAAGACTTAATATTATTAAAATGGCAAAACTCTCCCAGATTCAACACAATCTCTATCAAATTCTAGCTGACATCTTTGCAGAAATTGACAAACTGATCCTAAAATTTAGATGAAAATGCAAGGGACACAATAGTCAAACAATATTGAAAACAGAACCATGTTGGAAGACTTAACAATTTCAAAAATTAAAACCCTCATTGGATACTATTAGAGAATGTTAGCAAAACAGCTTCTTTTTTTGAAAACTCCTATATTTTAAGAAAATAAGCATTTTCTTGCCTTTTTTTTTTTAAACAAACTGAACTACTGAGTATCCAAATAGTAGAAAAGAAGAAGTTTCCTTTATAGAGATATATCAACTAATAAATGAATAAAGAGTGTTGGAATATCACCATTCTGCAATGCCTAATGATTTAAGAGATCATGTACTGAACTTTGGCAGCTGCCATCACAAAAAGAGAGGCTTTAGATATCATGGGCTTTCTCATGGAAGAACACAAGATCCCTATAAAAGGAGAACTGCCAAAAAAATTGAGGCTTCTACATCTAAATACTTTTATAGAAATATAGGGGACAAAGGAACATGTTAAATAATACCATGCAAGCAGCGAAATCCAGATTACAATAACAACTTAGATTCTTCAACAAATTAAATAAATAAACCAAGGAAATAGAGGAGATTAAGAGATTAAATCTAGAGTTTACAAGAGATTTAGGACATATTTATCATTTGTAATATGTAAGTCTTATTTAGGTACCGATTCAAACAAACTGTGAAAAAAAAAACTTATAAAGAATCGTTATTTTTTAGAGATATAAACTGAAAAATCTTACGGACAAAATGTGAAATTCAGGCTTTGCTTCAAAATAATATGGGGCGGTAAAGCTGGACGGGAGTATAGCTAAACCAAGATTGGTCATGTGTTGATAAATGTTGACACTGATGAAGAAGATTACATGAGGGGTCGGTTCATTATACTATTCTGTCTACTTTTGTTTACATTAATTTTTTTTTCCATAATAAAATACTGAAAAGAACAAAATAAACAAAGAAAAGTCATGGAATCCAGGAATTTGAGAATCCAATAGAACAGAATGGCAGAAGAAAATTCAGCATAACAGCTCTGCACCGTGCCTGAAGAAAAACCAGTCCAGATTGGAGTAGAACAGAAGGCTGTGGGAGGGAGGCCTCCAGGAAAAAGAAAAAAAATTATTTCATGTGCTTGTAAGACCTTTTGGAAGTTGAAAGATTGTTGGAACTTTTGAGTAAAAAAATAGTGAAGGCTATATAGAAAACCAAAAGATGGGCAAAAAAAGGAAATAATTATGATTAAAGGTTGACTGAGAGTCAACTAATTGATTTATTAGAGATTAATATTATTTAGTCATTTCTTCTATTTATTCAATCATATAAACATGAACACTGAATCACCAAATAATTCAAACATTGGAAAGAAGATAGAAGGAAAGTGGTGGCAAGGGTGTTTAAAATATTGCTTTTACTTGTTAGTTTTGTGATTTGGACAAGTTACTTAACCTTTTCAAATCTCAATTTATTAATCTATAAAATCTATATAATATCCTTAACCTTGTGGGATTTTTGAAAGAATTAAAGATTATGCATCTAAAATACATGGCATAGTATGATATATATAATGAATTATCATGTAACCAATGAAAATGATATATTTTAGTTATTGATATATCCTAAAAAGTGTTATGTGAAAAAGCATATTACAGAAAAGTATGTATAATACAATCTTATCTATATAAAATTGCCTGCCTATCCTATCTATCTATCTATCTATCTATCTATCTATCTATCTATCTATCTATCTATCTATCTATCTATCTATTATATACCTAAGCAAAGAAGCTGTCTAGAGGGAAAGTTACAAAACACATTAGTAATGGTTATAGTGAAATTTCAGTTGCTTTTTACTTTATTAAAAAAAATTTTTCCTCTTTAATTTGTTAAAAAAAGTATAAATCAGTTTTCTAAAAGCAATAAACTATCTGTAAATTTGCAAAAATAAAAGAAATAAAAAACTTATAAAGGTCATGCTAAGTGAAATTAGCAGATATGTATTACATGTAGGCTATATTAAAACTATGTAAAAATTATTAGATATATGGACAAGGTAGAAATAAAAAGATGAAAACAGTTTACATGTTAGTGAACTGGATGATGGTATTTTTCTTTCCACTTTTATTGTTATAGTGTTACATATTTTATTGCTTTATTGTCATATATGCACATATAAGTATGTATATTTTACAAATTCTTATTCAGATTTAGGCAAAATCTACTTCCCTATTAAGTTTCACTACTTGACAACAATTTTTCCCTCTGAGGCCACAGAGACAAATCTAATACTCTTTTTCAAATGTCCGCAGCCTTCATAAGATCAAGCACCATGTCTTACTCATCTTTGTATTGCCAGCAGCTCTGAAACAGTGTCCCAAATATAGTAGGCAATCAGTAATAGTAGGCATTTGTTGTAGAGCTGAATAGGAATTCCCCTCATTATTCCAGTCACCCTTTTCCAAATATGTTTTCATTTGTTAACATGCTTCTTAAATAGGACTATTAGCTCCCTCTCAATTCTTCGTATTCCTTGTTTCTAATGACCTTCTGAAATCTACTCCAACCATTCATTCCACTCCCATGGCTATAACCGGTCCTGAAAAACAGCTCAACTAGGGAAATTCAGACATTCCACTCTCTACTTGCCCCCGTCATTCTAGCCTACTTGCTCATTTACACTCATTATATCTTTATTATCATTGAGCTTTCAGTCGACTGACTGCTCCACTTTCACTATATACACAATATCCTTCCTATCTTCATATCCATCCTCATCTCGTTTTGATTTCTGAGTACATACATTAGCTGTATCAATATAGCATAATTTCTCTGTCCTGGAGTCTATACATCACAAGCTGGTGAAAAAAAAATCTTCAGTGGCTCCAACTATAAGCCTTTTCCAAGCCTGTGCCCAGGCTGCTGGGTGTTGCTGGTTCGCCTTGAAAACTCAGTGAAGGCTGGGACCATGTGAGTCTTGTTCCCTAACACATACTTGATGTTTAGCATGTGGCGTAGCATATAACAAGTATCCGATAAATATTGTTTGAATAAATAAATTAATTCGAAATTAAACCATACTCCAAGTGTACTCTAATCAATAAGTAGACTAGAACCATCTCTCATGCTGGATGTTACTTTGATTAATGTGTCCTAAAATTAATTTATTTTTATCAGTGATGACAGCTGACTTCCATTTAGCGTACGGTTATTCAAAACCAGAAATCTTTTGACCTGAACTACTGACTAATAGATGAGGATTTCTCACATTCCTTCCACACAAAGCAGACTCTCTAAGCATAAGTGCAGAATTTACCCTATTAATTTTTATCTATTTTTTAAACTTATCTTTGCCATATAGTATATTAACTATTTCTCTCAGATTTGAGCCATTTGCAAATGTTATAGACCTGACCTCTATTTAGCCATGGATGAGAACATTAAATGTGACAGTACTGAGGACAAAGTACCGTGCAATTTTACAAGAGACATTTCTTGAAGCTGACAATGACTTATTAATTAACACTTTTGGGAGAAGCCTATAAAAACCTTTAATATGTATTATCACCCAGAATTTTCCCTCATAAAAATTTAGACAACTATATCTCCTAGGAGGTGGAACTGGCGCAAAATAGCAAGAACAAAGAAAGTTTAGAAAATCTGATAAATTACTATGAAGATATTCTTAACCTTTAAGCATGACACCAGGGAGGACAAATATGTCTCCCCAGAGCCTGCCTTTTGAAGGTGGCTGCTGATAACAGGACGCTTGGCTGGATTATGTATGTGACCTCTTTTTCTGTGTAAAAGAACATCTATTAAAGTTGCCATTCCCTTAATCTTTCTTACTGCCAGGAAAAGTGAGGGGAAAAAAAAGTAAGAGGAAGCCAGGTACAGGCAAGCCATTTAACCTCACCAGGTGCCTATAAAATGACAGAGGGAGACTGGGTGACCTGTAAAATCTTTTCTTGCTATAATGTGCTAATAGTTGCCAACTGAATGTGCTCCCTTCTCCATAATCATATTTGTAATTATATCTTCCTCTAAATATAACCCAGTAGAGTGAATGATGTAAGAGATTTTGGATACGGGATGTTCTGGTTGAGTACTATTTCCTCTGTGCCTCTCAAGTCAAACCAGGTAGGTGGTTACGTATATCTAGACTTCTTATTTCCAAATCACATTCACATTAGTGTACTTCTGTTTGCCATCATTTATGTATTTAATAAACTTTATAAAAACAAAGTTATATTTTTGCTCAAGCTTCACTTAACTTTATTTGAATATAGTCATGACATTCAAATATAAAATATAAGTCTAGAACTGAATAACCATAATTTGCTTTCTGCAAAATTATAGTGTATAAATGACACCTTGATAGAATCAAAACATTATGGAAAGAATTTTAACATTCCACAGATAAACTTAAAATGCCAAGAAGTGCCTTGATCTGAATTAGAGTCTACGGTACTATAGTGTTCTCAAATTAAAGAAGGAAAGGAATAACATAACACTTTTGAAATGGAATCTGGAAGAAAATGCCATTGGAGAAGAATGATAATAATCTTGAAAAGACTTGTCTAGTGAACAGAAATAGAACACAATGCCCCTAATCATAAATTATTGCATAAAGATAAATTTTTCTTTGAAACAGCATTTGTGTTAACAAGCAAGAAAAGGACAGGTATACTCTTCTGCTGGCATATGACAAGTCCTAATCAGGCAACAAAAAAAGAATTGCTTTTGGACCACTTAGGTTTTCCTAGTACCCAAAATGTAAATCCGGTTAATATGTTTATTTTACATAGGTTAAATTTTGGTATTTATAGTCTGTAGGAATTGCGACTATGGGTTTCCCAATAATATCTAGCATCATGTCTATTTGACATGATACCTTAAAACTATTTATTATAATTTGTGTAGAGAAAGACTGTCTTTTTAATAGCAACTTTGTACTAGGACACCTTAATAAATTCTTTTTTGTTTTGAACATTTTTCAGCTGATCCTTTCATTTTTCCAAATGAATAATATCAGCTGCAAATAATAATAATTTTATCTTTTCTTTTCTATATTTACCTCTTATTTTTCTTTTGAGTAATTGAACTGATAGTGCCTCCAAAATAAAG
>NW_011888798.1:9664148-9673092 GCF_000151845.1 Pteropus vampyrus | reverse complement strand
AATGAATGAATGAATGAATGAATGAATAGGATGCCAATGTTCTCTCAGTAACTGATATGAAAGGATCTCCAAGACACAGTAGCTGAAGACAGCAAACCATAGAACAGTGTCTACAATACACAGGTACGAATGTAGAAATAAAATGACATACTATTATACATATATAATCATATGTGCTTTTCCATGCACAGAATATCTCCAGAGGGATATACAAGAAACTGCCAACACTGGTTACCTGGGAAGGGAAATGGTTGTCTGGACCACACAGGTGGAATGGGAACTTACCTGTCACTTTTCTACAATGTGCATGTTTATCTAGTCAGCAGAAATAAATCATTTCAAAATAAAATAAGTTGAAGGTAAAAAATTAAAGAAAAAGTGCCATTATCTACTTCTTTTATTTATTTAATATACAGGTCACCCACACAAGATGTTACTTAAAGAAATTATTCTAGAGTTACCACAAATTTGAAAAACAATGGAACAAAGAATGACTAATAAAGTTTAATGTTCACAGTAAATATATGCGGCTTAAAGCTGATAGAAAATAGTTTGTCATACCTGATATGTGCATTACAGTATCTTTTGGCATAGTCAGTCCATGTTCCAAATTTTTGTGGAAAGAGAGCTTCAATTTGCATGAAGAGCTGTAACAATACACGTGTTCTGAACATGTTGTAATATTTCCAAGTAAATTATTATTACTACGATGAATCCAGTTAATTAAACAGTAAAAAGTAAAAAAGGAAATCTACCTCTTTTTCCTCAAGGCTCTTCCACCCCTTCCCTCCACCCATTCCTGCTTTCCTATTCTTCAGGGATAACTGCCATCCTTTTTTTAAACATACATTTATATATTTTCTATGCCTATATACGCACATGTATATATTCTCTTTTATTTCACATAAATAGGATCATATTATACATACACGGCTAGAATTTTGTCCTCAAAAACATGTCTTAGACATCATTAAAGTACATATATATCTATTTTTACTTCATTTTAAAAATTATATAAGCAATATACTATAATAATACAGCATTGTTTAAAGGCTACATAGCAACCCATTTTCTTAGCTGTACCATAAAATATTTAAACAGTCTCCTATTAATGGATATATAGGCTGTTTTGAACTTTTATGCAATTACAAAAATTAATTACTTCATGTAAGTCTGTGTGTATGTGTGCCCATATATAAATATACGTAGGTGTAGGCATATGTACTACATCTACATCTATTAATCTGACAGATGTTACCATGTTGCACTGTAAAAAGACAGTCCCACTTGATATTCCCATCAATAGTATCATGAAATCTTTTCATCTTTCTAACTTTCATAATATTTCCTTTAATTCTCACAATAACCCTACAAGACAACAAGCCCATGTGTTTTTCTCTGACTTAGTTTTCATTAATAAGACAGGGCTCTCTTCACTGACACTTACAGACTCATAAGAGTTACATCCTTTATTTCTTCTTCCCAGCTCTTTAATCACTCCATATCCCACCAGCCTCTTAAAGTCGTAAATGCTAAATGGGGCATCAAAGAAATGCTTTATTCCTCCACTCTAAGTAGATAACCTATTTGGTCTGCACATAAGTTTCCACCTTCCCAAACATGGAACTTAAAATGAAAGAGGAACGGAAAGAGGTTATATAATATAGTATAAAAGATATAAAGACATATCTTTATAAACGATAATCAAGTTGATTCAACTCCAATCTTAAGGAGCTTATAATGTAAAATAGATTGGATAAAATGAAGATTAAGGCCATACAAGAACCATAAGGACACAAGTGGGGAGAATGTTACCAATCTGTACTAAATATGAAAACCTTATAATAAAGGTAAAAACAATTTTTTTAATAGTATAAACCTACAAGCATGGCTAAGGTTCACATGTACATAGATAAAAAATCATAGTAAAAGATACACTTACTCATTAACAGCTGTCTAGAAATTCTCAAAGTACTCTTCTGATATTTGAGGCAACTAATTTAAAACTTCAAAACAGGTAATTGATTCAATTTTCTATTTTTTTAAAGCCCAAAATATAAAGATTTTGATACCTCTTCGGGCCTTCCCAAAGCTGGAGTTCCTGTAAGAAGTATAGCTCTTTTGGCTTTCTGTACTATTGGCAATAAAATCTTGCTGCGAGTTGCATTTCTGGACTTCATGTAGTGTGATTCATCCACTATCACTACGTTAAAGTTCTGATTATTCAGTGCATCTACCAAAGCCTCTGCATCTGTCGTTAAAAGACCATAACCCAGAACTGTCACTTTGCTGATCGATATTCTCCTAGAAAAGAAAATCCATGCACTTTAAAAATATTTCAGTAACCAATGTATCATAAATAATACAATTCTTTGAGAATACAGAGAAGAGGAAAAATAAGAGATGGTGTCACTGCTGAAACCCAAATTTCTCTTAAGATTTTATAGTCTTCAAGTATAATAAACAAGAATCCCAAATTTAAAATTCGATTAATTGAATCCAAAATTTTGGTTAAATAGTCTTTGGAAGATCTTGACATCCAGCAAGCCATATTTTATTAGGATAAGAACATTACTTTCTGATCATATTTTCTTCCATGTAGCTAGGATCATGTATAAAGTGGATACTCAAATATTAGTTGACTATTTCCACAAACAGGATAGCAGTGTTTTTTAGGCAGGCGCTACTGGGATTTTGAGCAGGACAATACTTAGTACTGCAGGGCTGTCCAGTATCCTGCAGGGCATTTCACATTCCTGGACCCTTCCATTAAAGGCCAGCATAGTCAGTCACTCTGACAACAAAAACTGCCCCTGACCTGGGGCGATAAAGTGTGGGGAAAAGAGGAGGGGGTAGCACCTCATGCAGAGAAATACTGGGCTAAAATGATCTCTGATCTTTGAACTATCTCTATAATTCATACATCTATAATATTCTGATATTGGATAATGAAATTATTATACTGTAATGAAATTATTCACTTACATATTTTTCTCATGTACTATAAGATTGATGAGGGCAGGGATGTGTCTTATTCATTTTCGTATGTACAGTGCTATGCTCCCAATGAGTTTGTACGATTAAATAATTAGACAAATTTATCAACAATAAAACATGTCACTTCGCATTTTCTATATCATCAGTGAAAATAGAGGACCGAGCCAATCTTCTGCAGTTCCCTAACCCCTAAGAGAAAAAGCAGAGCTCCTAAATAGCCAGTATCAACACAACAATCATGTTTCCCTCCCCTCCCCCGCTTAATGACAACTGCATTTTAAGCCCTGGATAAATCCATTAGTATATACCAATGACTAGCTTTTTTTTCTTAAAGATTAAAAAGTTACTCTTACCCAACATCAGTTTTATTCTGAATAACATTGATTTCTTCTGGACCTAGCTCTGGGATCCATTTCTCTATTTCTTCCGTCCAAGGGTACCTCAGAGATGAAGGGACCACTATTAAAAGAGGCCATTCCTCCTTATAGAAGTAAGCGATGGCAATTGCCTGGATTGTCTTTCCTAGACCCATCTAAATTAAAAATAAATAGATAAATAGATAGATAAACAAAGGCTAAAATATTTTGAAAGAAAATATTTACTAAATATTTTATTTGAGTATTATTATTGAAATAATTTTCCAATGTAAAATTAATTGGATTACACAGTTAGATAAAAATCTCAAGATTATGATGACCTTCAGGTTCGTTAGGCAAATTACTTTATTTTCAAACCATTTGTGATTGGACACAGAGATAAAATGATCCCTAATGTTAAATGTTAGTTATACTAATTTCATATAACTAAATTTTATAAAGATGTATGTGACCATTTATAATTTCTCCTCTTAGAGAACACAAGAGTAAATGCCTTACCTTTACACTACAAAATCACATTTTTTTAAAGCTAGAATAAGCTCTAAATCATGCATATTTTACTAAAAAAGTAAGCACAGAGTGGTTAAATTATTAGTTTAACTTAACACTCAACTGGATGCAAAACTAATATGAGGGCCCAAGTCTGTGGAGTCTTCTCATTTGATTGTTTTTACACTTATATCATACTGCCCCATCTCTAAGCTGTACCTGTTTAAAAATTAGTTACTAAATGAATGTTTATAGAAGTTTTGTTCACAATAGACAGAAACTGGAGAGAACCCAAATGTGCTTCTAATGGGGCATGGATAAAAACTGCACTACATCCATACAATGGAACACTAAACAGCAATAAAAGGAACAGACTATTGCTATACACAATAACATGAACGAATCTCAAATGCATTTTGCTAAGTGAAAGAAGTCAGAATCAAAAGCTAGGTATTCTAAGATTCCAAAATTTTATGTCATTCTGGAAAAGGCAAAACAACAGGGACAGAAAGCACCTTGGGGTGGGGGTGAAGGGAGGACAGCAGCATAAGGAAACTTATGGGGCTGGCAGAGCTGTTCTATTATCTTGATTGTGTGGCAGTTACATGACTGTATGCATTTGTCAGAACTCATAGAATTGTACACTAAAAAAGGGTGAATTTACCTAAAAGCATGAATTATACCTCAATAATCCTGATTTTTAAAAGAAAAGTAGTTACAGTTGTGAATCATGTGAGAGAAAGACTAAAAAAGATAGGCCTTACTTACCAGTATATTCAAAGAGAAAAAAGATATAGAAACCTAAAACAATTTAAAATTAGTTTTAAATGCTGAAATTAAAGAAGAAAAGTGAAGAAGTTTTAGACTTTTAGCAAGTCTCCATTAAGAAAATCCTGTTTTGCCTATTTCTCCTTTTACTACTGTTATTTTTAGTAATCTTAAAATAATTCAAACAATTATATTTATATAAATCAAACTCAAAAAGTAAAGAGAAAGTTAGTGTGACTTGCTTAGAAAAACATTCTTTTGATTGGAATAATGACTGCCAAAAGGAAACATGATAAACGGAATGTAGGAAGTAATTTTTTTCTCATCTAGTACGCAGTAAGTACTCGGATATTATTTGAACTCATGAATATGTGACCAAATAAAGACCAAGGACTTTAAATTCTCTGGGGCAGGCAAGACCCAGAAACAGAAAAGGTGTCTGCAGTTTTAAAAAAAGGGGGAGGGAGATAACTGAAAAGCTTTCCATCCAAGAGCAGTGACATTAGTCATAATTTCGATGTTCTGAGGCACATAACACTGAAGTGCAGAGACAAAGCTAAGTCCGAAAGCTTTTATTTTTCAACAAAACTCAGCTGAAGATAAAAATTGTTTTCTACGTCGTATTTAAGAATAAAATTGAGGTTAGGCCAAGCAGTTCTTGGTGACAGGTTAAGGTAACTTAGAAATGGACACACATGCACACACACAGAGCTTACATATTTTATTATAAAATTAAATCATTTAACACCTTAATAGACTATATCTCTTTCCAAGGAATAGCGTACAACTCAAACTTTAGGTATAGCTCAAAGAGAAAAATTTTAAATACCTTGTAAAACCAAACCAAAGTGCAATTTTGCACCAATATATGGTCTAATGACTGGTATATTTCCCTATCTTCAAAGCCTTCCAATCTTCACAGCTGAGATCACTTACACGTCACTAGATGGGACTGACCTGGTTCCAAAGCAGCAGAAAATTAATAATGACAGATCTCTACTTGGCTGGGGTCATTAGTGTTGCTGCTCCCCCAACAACGACCATGAGTACAGTTCCAGGGACTGAGCTGTGGCCCTACTTTTTGTGTGTGGACCATACCACTAACTCTGTGTCAGAGTTGTGGGTCCCTGGTTGATTCCTGCCAAGTTTTAATAACACATTTTCTTAATTTTAATTTTTCTGGAAATAGGAGTCTCTTTTGCTTCCCTTACTTTCCAGGACATAGAATTCTTTCTCCGGGACTCAGATTCTATCCCTAGGTCCTTACCTTCGGCTTGTTGCTAAATTTACATGGTTACCCCAATCATGCGTCTACCTAGATTTTTGTGTATTTTACATGGTGTGACTAACAGTGTTCTGTGTTGGCTTGCCTGGCACCTACTTATGAATCACTTACCAAAATTTCCCAATATTATCTGCAACTGAGATCAGAGATGTAGGTCTTCATTAGGGAAATATAGAAATGGGACTTGAAACAATAGGTAGAAAAAAAGCCAGTTGAAAAAGAGAAGCTTTGGATTGAAGATAGGGGAAGAGAGAGAGGACAAGCCTACATATGTGTAAGAATAAGAACAATCCTGGTGCTCTGGGAAGCTAATTGAATTAGAAGTTTTGATATTTTTATTTTCTAGTTCCCTAATACTGTCTTCTTGTATCTAATTTGCTATTATATTAAACTCACTGAATGAGTTATTAATTCTAGATGTTATTTTTCATTTCTAAAATGTTCATCAGCATCTGTTTTAAACTACTTTTAGATTCTTTTTAATGGATTAAATTCTCTATTGGAAATTTTTATTTCTTTCTCTTTTTTTTGTCTACTTCTTCCTTGATTCTCTTGAATAAAATAATCAGTTATTTTAAAGTCCTTCTCTGATAACATCAATATCTTATCACCTATGGATTCTTTCTATTATTTACTTTTTCTTATGGTATTCAGTCTTTTGACCTGTATCTTCTTTTTCTGATTGGATTCTAGACATTGTGGATAAAAAGAATTATAGACTCCTTGGATGATGTTATCTTCCTCCAAGTGGGAATTAGGCTAAAAGACTTTTGGCAGGCAGATTGAGTACCAGCAAAGACCTCATTCCTTTTAAGACTTGGTTTTAGGCTTTTTTTAGAGCAGGTTTATTGCAGTTTTGCCCTTATTCCTACAGTATGGTCTTTAATATTAAGGGGTGTTCCTTTGAGGGGGTCACTATAGGCCTTGGCAGGAAGATAATACCAAGGAATCTTCCAACTCAGCAAGGCTCAATTCCAATCTCTGTCTCCTTAGCATCAGAATAGCACCGAAATCTTTGCTTAGTCCTTTATTCTCCCAAATCCAAATTTCTGCTAGGTTGCTTAGAGTCTCCTCCTGTGCATGTGCAGTTTAGAAGATGGCCAAGGACCTGAGGGCAATGTATATGCAGGTCTTTCTCTCAAGTTTCCTCCTCTCTGAGATTTTTCTCTGCATGTGCTGATGACAGAATACACAGTTTGGGAGCTTGACAGAGCAGCAGTCTCTGATTCAAACAGGTGTAAGCAGCCTGTTTCAACTATGTGGCTTATGGCTTTAAAAAGAAAAGGAATTGAACATTCAGTGATAGATGTAGGCAACTGAGGAAAAATGGAAAGTCAATTTTGTGAGCTATGAATGTACTACTTTATTAGGTTTGAGAAATTCTAAACATTTTCTCACTATTTCAGCTAGCTTACCAGGAACTAATGGAAAGATTCATATACAGAAGGAGATAATATGTTAATATAAGAATAAACAATGGAAGCAAAGAAAAGCAAAAAAAAAAAGAGTTCAGTAGAGTCTGATTCCATTTTTAATGTTTAAATGCTGAAAACTTTCAAGCCCCATCAGTTAACTTTACCCTTCTGCCCTAAGTTTTAGAAAACATGGGTGATAGATACTTCCTTTGGCACCAGAAGAAAATTCAACCACGCAAGCCCAGCCCAATGTTGAGAATCTTCATCCTAAACCCATCCTGTAAACCTGATAAAAAACCAAGCCAGTCTCCTTTCCTTGTTCTCTCAAGTCATTTTCATACTTTCTGCTCTCTTCAGAAAGCCTTATTATGTGAGAAACAAACTTTTTCATATCCTATTGACAAATGTGACATCATCATTCTTGACATCTGAACCAAATTTTGGGTGGAAGAGTCCATCCTGCCTCTTTAGGATGACCAAAACAAAAGGAAAGCCATTTCCCAATAGATATTAATAAGTAGGCATTGTGATCTATATAAACAGTTTTCCTTTGTCAGCTTGAGTGAAAAATCTCAGAATCTGATCAACTTAGAATCATTGAAAAAGAAGTTCTGAATCTGCATACCTGAAGATATTACCTTATGCTGGTTAGAGAATTAACCTAAAAAATAAGATTCTAATCAGTTTTTATCAGGTTGTCTTTCTTGTAACAACCCCAAACCTTCTATTTAGCATTTCTTTAGTTATGAGATTGTGTTCTAAATGACTAACAATGATATCTGGAAATTAGATATTTATCAACACAAAGTAAAGTATTCAGTTGCTAAGTTTCTTAGGTATTTATTTCTTAGGTATTTGAAGTTGATTGTTCCTCTTTGGGACACCATTCCATAGAAGATAAAGTTTAATGGTACAAACTCAAACAAAATATGATTCCAAGTTAGAAAATAAAAGTATATTAATATAATCTCATGTTCCCGTTAAGGAAAGAAACAATATGAAGCATAGGATAGCTGAGTTCTAGATACAATTTGTAAATAGGAAAATAACTTTGAGACTATTTTTTCCCTAGAAATAAACTTTTAAAGCATGTACGTAGATTGTAGTGTTTTGCAAAGAATTTTTAATGGCATAATATTCAATTATAAAAGCAATAACACACTTCAAGTAATTTAAGTAGACAGACATAGTACACTCAGTACGTTCAAAGGTCTTAGCTCTAACTACAGGAGAATTTGTTAAAGTGGAACTATTGAGTGTTTTATCACAATTAAGGCTAAATCACCTATTAAGAACCAAAGTCTTGACTCCATAATAGTACAACTGTCAGGGTACTACATAAGAAGAATTAAATAGAATACATTAACTTCAAGGGTATGTTTTATCAATGTTTTCAAAATAATAAATCAATATTTTACTTAGAAGGATAATTTTAGGTTTTCTTAATGTCTTATTCTATAAAATTATTAGGAGTAATTAAATGACAATGATCCTAATTGACACACATTTTGTTTCAATTTTTTATATATGATTGCTTTTATACAGCAACTGTATACAGAAACAGCCCGCTGACTGAGAATTTTTTGAAACTGAAAAATCTTTCCAGTTTTAAA
>NW_011888798.1:9660725-9663028 GCF_000151845.1 Pteropus vampyrus | reverse complement strand
ATATATATACACATACATATAAACATATATTCTCTATACTATTTATATTCTTGCAACTCTTCTTTAAGGATGAAATAACTTCCAAATAAAAAGCTGGAAGAAAAAAGTTACAGGTCTACAACCTAGGACCAGCTATACTGGGAAGATAGACAACAGGGCTGACCTATTTCAAAAGGAGTGGTCAAGAGTAAGCCATTCTAGACAGTGCTGAAAGAAGAAAAACTTCTAACTTATTTTAAAGTTATTTTAAAAAATCAATGTAACACTGATATTAAAACATGAAAGGCAGCATGAAAGACAATCAAAGATCAATCTCACATTTGAATACTGGTGCAAAGCTTTTAAGTAAACTATTACAATACAGAATTCAGTAGGCCATTAAAAGAATAACATGAGTAAGGGGAATTCAAATCTAGGAATAAAAAAATTGCTCAACATAAGATTGTTACTGTAATTCACAATGTTAATGGAATAAAAGGGAAAATATAATGATAGTCTTTAGAGGCCAAAAAGGCAACTAAAAATATTCAATTTTCATTCTTGACACATAACAGTTCTTAGCTTATTAATCTTCTCATGAAAAATCTGTTCAATCACCACAGATAAAGTCACTAATGAATCTTTATTCCTTTTGTCCAATCTCCACCTCACTTTTTGCCAGCACCGACATTGGCCTTTGCAACCCCACTTTTCTTCATTCTTTTCGTTTGTTCCTTTCACTGTTTTCTTGAGGTCTTTTGCTTCTCATACAGGTCATGTATTGGAAGTCTATCTTTAGGTTCATTTTTCTTTGCATAATCCAGGGAATCATAAATCATGCCAAAGCCAGTTGTCTTGCCACCACCAAAATGGGATCTGAATCCAAGTACAAAGATGACATCTCTTGTGGTCTTGTACATTGTGGCTAGTTTTTCCCCAATTTCTGTATTAGGTACTGTTGCCTTCCCAGGGTGAAGACATCAATGACCATTTGTTTCGGTTGAAGTAGCCTATTGGTCATGAACTTCCTGATCTGGATAGTTACTGTGTCATTCATGATAGCGGCCGATCCTCAAACAGCCAGAGAGGAAAAGAGCTCTCATTAACTATTATTAAAAAGATAATCTCTTCATGTGAGAAAAAGTATGTATCTCAGCCAAAAAGGCTATGTCATACTTAATGGAGAAAAAAACATTCCCATTGATATCGGAAATAAGAGAAAGAAATGATATATATAAATATTAGAAGAGACAGGCAAAAACTATATTCGTTGAAGATGTGACGAAATACTTAGAAACTGAAAGAATCAACAGAAAAATTATTACTACTGTTAGTAGCAGTTTCTAGGTATTACCTAATGAATTTAGGTAAGTGGTTAGTTTCAAATCATGATGAAAAAAGTTTGATACTTTGGAAGGAATGATCAAAACAGAGCAATGAAACAGAATAGATTACAGGAACAGGCCAAATATGTATGGGAATTGAGTATATGATAAAGGTGGCATTTTAAGCCAATGAATGGTTTATTCAATCAATGCTGTTAGGAAAATTGGCGAATGAAGGAAATCAGAATATGTTACCACAAAATATGTCTCTCTGAAATAAAAATTATTTTGAGCTGAAGGTAATTAGGAAGCTGTAAATGTAGAAAAAGCCTCCAACTTTCTGCCTAAAGGCAGGAAATAAATTCTCCTTTTACTGGCAATAGACTCTTATCAGTTCGGGGAGGTTCCAGTGGAATCTGCAAATAAATCTTATTAAACTAACACTTATTTTCCTAGTTACTTCTTCATCATTTACTATTCTCAACCCAAATCCCTATGTTTTGTCAATTCATCAAATTGATTTTTGTCTATAAGGTATAAAAACTTGCTACTCTGCTTACTTCTCTGTGTCTTCTTTCTCTTGTAAAAGTTCATATGTACATATAAAAATTCAATAAAATTTATATCCTTTCTCCTGTTAATCTGTCCTTGCCAGGGACCCTAAAAGGGTCAAGAAAACTTTTTCCTCCCCCACATTAGCCATTTGAAACATAATAAAACTGGTCGTTGCTTCACCTCTCACTATTAGAACATTTCCAGATAGAGCATATTAAAAAGGAACACAGAAAAGTGATAAAAAAAAAAAAAAGGAGTTTTGGAGAAACATGGAGGAGTGAGAGATGTCCCCAGATCTCTCCCTTTGAAACAACAATAAGCTGAACATCTAAAACTCAACAGAAAACACACAAACTGCACACCAGCACGTCTGAGTGTGGGATCCATGCATAAGAACTACCACAGGTCAGAACCCTGGGTGATCAGCAGTGAAATGGGAGAAAT
>NW_011888798.1:9659156-9659440 GCF_000151845.1 Pteropus vampyrus | reverse complement strand
ACAAACTGCACACCAGCACGTCTGAGTGTGGGATCCATGCATAAGAACTACCACAGGTCAGAACCCTGGGTGATCAGCAGTGAAATGGGAGAAATAAAGAAACTGTCTCTCCCAGCCCTGTAAGGGGAGAAAGAGAGGGGAGAAGGTGTGGCAATTTCCCTGAACAGCCCTGCATGGGAGAGTTGTGAGTTCTGGGCAGCAGGGCCCAGTCATCAGGGCAGAAAGCAGAGAAGCGGGACAGCAGAGAAACAACAGTTGCTTTTTACCAATTGCAGTTACAAAAC
>NW_011888798.1:9658638-9659106 GCF_000151845.1 Pteropus vampyrus | reverse complement strand
CAAAACCGAGGCTGAGCCGCAGCCCCTAACCCCCAACCCAGAGGTCCCCACATCCTCCAAGACTGAACACCAGAGAGCCCGAGGGGAATCTGAGCAAACACTACTGGAACTGCTGCTAATACTGACAGGGAATGAAACTGAGGGTAGCAAGTGTAATTAAATATCTACAAGAAAATAAGAAGGCATGATTAAGGCTTTATATAAAGCAGGGATCCAAGAGGCTTAGACATCACCTACTGGAAACCAAAAGAAAAGCACCTTCTTTGCAGCAGGCTAAAGAGAGACCTTTATACAATAAATCTTCTTTCTGGAAAAACAGCAGAATACATTTCCATTAATGCCCAGGCGGAGAAATAGTCCATGTTTAATGGAGTATCAAGGTGACAAGGCATCTCAGAAAGAAAGAGAAAAATCTCCAGAAAATAAGCTTACAGACATAGAAATATACAACTTAAAAAACAGAGAATT
>NW_011888798.1:9658226-9658588 GCF_000151845.1 Pteropus vampyrus | reverse complement strand
TATCAAGGTGACAAGGCATCTCAGAAAGAAAGAGAAAAATCTCCAGAAAATAAGCTTACAGACATAGAAATATACAACTTAAAAAACAGAGAATTGAGAATGGTACTTCTGAACAAACTCAGTAAATTCTGAAACGAGTCATAGCAACAATTTCAGGAACTGAAGAAACAACTAGATGAGCAGAGCAAGGAGATTGAAACCCTCAAAAAGAACCAAATAAAACTTCTGAAGATGAAGAACACACTGCAAGAGTTGAAAAATGAAATAGCAAGCTTGGGATATAAAGTCAACCAAATGGAGAAAAGGATCAGTGATATCAAAGACAGAAATCTAGAAATAAATCAGAAGGAAGAAGAGAGAAA
>NW_011888798.1:9656025-9658176 GCF_000151845.1 Pteropus vampyrus | reverse complement strand
AAACCCTCAAAAAGAACCAAATAAAACTTCTGAAGATGAAGAACACACTGCAAGAGTTGAAAAATGAAATAGCAAGCTTGGGATATAAAGTCAACCAAATGGAGAAAAGGATCAGTGATATCAAAGACAGAAATCTAGAAATAAATCAGAAGGAAGAAGAGAGAAACTGAAGAATGAAAAATAATGAAAGAGAAATACATGAACTAGCTGACATCACCAGGAGAGGAAACATAAGAATAACAGACATTATGTAAGGCCAGGAAAAGGAGCAGGGAATAGAAAGCATTTTCAGAAAAATAGTTGACAAGAATTTCCCAAATCTAAGGAATGAGCTGAGGCTTTGAATTCAATAAGTCAACAGTACACCCAATTATCTCAACCCAAAAAGGCCTTCACCAAGACATACTGCATTAAAATTATCAAAAATCAATGACAAAGACAGAATTCTCAGGGCACCCAGGGAGAAAAAAACAGTAAAACAGTAACTTATAAAGGAAAACCCATTAGATTATCATCAGATTTCTCAATGAAACTTTACAAGTCAAAAAGGAGTGGAATCAAATATTTAAACTGTTAAGTGAAAGGATCTACCAGACTAGAATAATGTATCCAGCTAAGCTCTCCTTTAGAAATGGAGAAATTAAAACCTTTCTAAACATACAAAAATTGAGGTAATTGTCCGCTACAAGGCCTGCACTACAGGAAATACTGAAAAGGGTCTGCTCATCTAAAACAAAATGACCAAAAACAAAAAAAACAAAAAAACCCATAATTAGGAGTAAGGTGAATATCAGGCAAATAGAAGCAGAGGAGTGCAGCCCTTATGAAAAATAGGGCATTATAAGCTGAAATAATAAGAAGAGATTTGCTATAGCAAGATAGTAATGAAGGTTCAGTAAACATAAGGACAAATTGAGACAACATGACTAAAAAGGGGAAGATTCAAAGATCCAAATTAGCAAAGAGGAATGGAGATAAGGCACAAGCAGAAGAAAATGGACAACTGTATATATATAACTATCCTTTATATATTTGTAATAGTAGCCAAACGCCAAAGATTCAGAAGTGAAGTATATAACATAATACAAGAAGAACCAGAAGGAAAACCCACAAAAGCCAACCAAAATAAAGAAAACAGAAACACAACGACAAGGAAGCAATGGAAACACCGAGCTAACAGAAAGCAAAATATAAAATGGCTATAAGAAGACCTCATATTTCAATAATCACTCTAAATGTAAATGGACTGAATTCACCAATTAAAGGCACAGAGTTGCAGAATGGATCAAAAAATCAAAACCCAACCACACGCTGCCTCCAGGAGACAAATCTCAGCTCCAAAGACAAATATAGACTCAAAGTGAAAGGGTGGAAAATGTTATTTCAAGCAAATGGCATTCAGAGAAAAGCAGGAGTGCAGTACTAATATCAGACAAAATAGACTTCAAAATGAAAAAGGTAAAGAAAGATACGGAGGGACACTTCAGAATGATAAAGAGAACCATGCACTAAGAAGACATAACACTTATTAATATCTATGCTCCCAATCAGGGAGCCCCAAAATATGTAAAGCAATTACTAACAGAACTAAAGAGAGAAACAGACCAAAACATTATCGTAGTGGGGGATCTGAATACCCCATTATCGGATATGGACAGATCATCCAAACAGAAAATCAATAAGGAAATAACATCCTTAAATGACACATTAGACCAACTGGACAAAATTAACATTTACAGAGCTTTCCATCCAAAAACAGCTGCTTATACATTCTTCTCCAGTGCACATGGAACATTCTCAAGAAACAACCAATTACTGGGACACAGAGATAGCCTCAACAAATATAAGAGAGTTGAAATCATATCAACCATATTCCCTGATCATAATGCTTTGAAACTAGAGATCAACAGCAGAAAGAAAGCAGGAAGAACCACAAATACATGGAGATTAAATAACATGCTACTGAAGAATAACTGAGTCAGAGAAGAAATAAAAAGAGAGATCAAGAAATACATACAAATGAATGATAATAATAGTACAACATATCAAAACTTTTGGAACATGGCAAAAGAGGTCATTAGAGGAAAGTTCAAATCATTACAGGCCTATCTTCAAAAACAAGAATGAGCCCAAATAAACAACCTAATGCTT
>NW_011888798.1:9649933-9655975 GCF_000151845.1 Pteropus vampyrus | reverse complement strand
TGAAGAATAACTGAGTCAGAGAAGAAATAAAAAGAGAGATCAAGAAATACATACAAATGAATGATAATAATAGTACAACATATCAAAACTTTTGGAACATGGCAAAAGAGGTCATTAGAGGAAAGTTCAAATCATTACAGGCCTATCTTCAAAAACAAGAATGAGCCCAAATAAACAACCTAATGCTTCATCTTAAAAGCTCAAAAAGGAAGAACAAATGAAGCCTAAAGTCAGCAGAAGGAAAGAAATAATCAAAATTAGAGCAGAAATAAATGAAATTGAAAAAAAAAAAAAACCAATAGAAAAAATAAGTGCAACAAAGAGCTGGTTCTTTGAAAAGGTTAATAAAATTGACAAACCCCTGGCTAGACTCACTAAAGAAAAAAGAGAAAGGACACAAATAAACAAAATTAGGGATGAAAGAGGGGAAATTACGACTGACATCGCAGAAATACAAGGATCATACAAGAATACTATGAAAAAGTAGATAACACCGAGTTTAATAACCTAGAAGAAATGGAATGGTACTTAGAAAATTACAACCTTCCTAGACTGAATCAAAAAGAACTGGAAATTCTACGTAGACCGATCGGAGGTATGGAAATTGAAACAATCATCCAAAACCTAACAAAAAGTAAAAGTCCAGGACCAAATGGCTTCCCCAATGAATTCTACCAAACATTCAAAGAAGATTTAATACCTATTCTCCTCAAACGCTTTCAAAAAATCAAATAGGAGGCAATACTTCTTATCTCATTTTATGAGGCCAATATCACCCTGATACCAAAACCTGGTCAAGATAACACACAAAAAGAAAACTACAGACCAATATCTCTCATGAATACAGATGCAAAAATCCGAAATAAGGTACTAGTGAACTGAATACTAGTGAAATCCTAAATAAGGTACTAGTGAACATATTAAAAAGATTATACACCATGATCAAGTGAGCTTCATCCCAGGGGCACAGATATAGTTCAACATATGCAAATCGATTAATGTGATAAACCATATAAACAAATTAAAAAATAAGAATCATATATGATCACATCAACAGATGCAGAAAAAGCCTTTGACAAGATATAGCATCCATTTATGATCAAAACACTTAACGAAATTGGTAGAGAAGAAAAGTATCTTAAATAATAAAGGCCATGTATGACAAACCCTCAGCCAATATTATACTTAATGGTGAAAAACTAAACACCCTCCCTCTAAGATCAGGAACAAGGCGAGGCTGTTCACTTTCGCCACTGTTATTCAATAAAACATTGGAGGTCCTAGCAAGTGCAATCAGACAAGAGAAAGATATAAAGGCATACAAATAGGAAAAGAAGAAGTCAAATTGTCACTATTTGCGAATGACATGGAAAACTCTATTTGAAAAACCATAAAGACTCCACAAGAACACTTCTAGAAACAATAAGCAAATATAGTAAAGTCTCTGGATACAAAATCAATATTCAAAAATCCATAGCGTTCCTACATTCTAATAACGAAGTGGAAAAAATAATTCCTTTTGCAATTGCAACAAAAAGAATAAAATACCTAGGAATAAATTTAATGAAACATGTGAAGGACCTATATTATGAAAACTACAAGATCCTATTAAAAGAAAGCGAAGAAGATACAAAGAAATGAAAAGATATTCTGTGTTCCTGGATTGGAAGACTCAATATAGTTAAAATGACCATATTACCTAAAGCATTATACAGATTTAATGCAATCCCTATCAATATCCCATCCACACTTTTTAAAGAAAGAGAACAAAAAAATCATCAGATTTGTATGGAAGCACAAAAGATCCCGAATTGCCAAAGCCATCCTGAGAGAAAAGAATGAGGCTGGAGGCATCACTCTGCCCGACTTCAAATTATAATACAAAGCTACAGTAATCAAAACGGCATGGTACTGGCAGCAGAACAGACACAGGGACCAATGGAACAGAATCAAGAGTCCAGAAGTAAACCCATATTTATATGGGCAAATAATTTTTGACAAAAATCAAAAACATACAGTGGAGAAAGAAAAGTCTCTTCAATAAATGGTGCGGGGAAAACTGGAAAGCCACCTGCAAAAGAATGAATTTAGTCTGTTGTCTATCACCATACACCAAAATATACTCGAAATGGACTAAGGACCTGAATATAAGACCTGAAACAATAAAATGCATAGAAGAAAACATAGGAACTAAACTCAAGGACCTTGGACTTAAAGAGGATTTTATGAATTTGACCTCAAAAGCAAGGGAAGTAAAAGCTAAAATAAATTAATGAGACTACATCAAACTAAAAACCTTCTGCTCAGCAAAAGAAATCATCAACAACGTAAAGAGACAACCATTCGAATGGGAAAATATATTTGCAAGCAACGCCTCCGATAAGGGCCTAATATTGAAAATATACAATGAACTCATACAACTCAATAACAGCAACAACAAAAAATGATCCAATCAAAAAATGGGCAGAGGACCTGAACAGACACTTCTCCCTAGAGGATATATAAATGTCCAACAAATATCTGAAAAGATGCTCAACATCGCTAGCTATTAGGGAAATGCAAATCAAAACCACAATGAGATACCATCTCATGCCGGTAGAATAGCTATAATCAACAGGGCAGGTAATAACACATGTTGGAGAGGATGCGGAGAAAATGGAACTCTCATACACTGCTGATGGGACTGCGAATCGGTACAGCCACTATAGAAAACAGTATGGAGGTTCCTGAAAAAACTAAGAATTGATCTACCATATGATCCAGCAATCCCTCTACTGGGTATTTACCGCAAAAGCTTTAAAACCCATATCCGAAAAGATTTTTGCACACCAATGTTCATAGCAGCATTATTCACAGTGGCCAGGACATGGAAACAACCAAAGTGTCCTACGATAGATGATTGGCTAAAGAAGCTGTGGTACATATATACAATGGAATATTACTCAGCCATAAGAAGAGATGAAACACTGCTATTTGCAACGACATGGATGGACCTCAAGATAATCATGCTAAGCGAAATAAGCCAGACAGAAAAAGTTGAAAATCACATGATATCACTTTTATGTGAGATATAAACCTAAAAGCAACAAATGAACAGGACAAACAAACAGAGACTCATGGACATGGACTATAGACTAGTGGCTACTAGAGGGTAGGAGTTGGGGGAAAAGGGGGGAGATAGATTGGGTAAAGGGGGTCAAATATGTGGTGACAGAAAGAAATCTAACTATGGGAGTTGAACACACGGTGTAAGTATATATATGCCTTACTGTTAATGTGTACAGCTGAAACTTATTGGATTTAGTTAACCAATGTCACCATAAAAAATAAATCAATAAATGAATAAATAAATTGAAAAATGGAAAAAAAGTAATAGAAAAAATATGTGTAAAAATAAAAAGTCAAGGTAGACATTTTTATTCATTAAATCAAATTCAGAAAATGTAAAGTAAAATACAAGAGAATTAAATGAAAAATATTAAATTTATATATCACAAAAAGAATAAAACAAATGGAAACAAAAAATTGTAACACAGATGACTAAGGGCTAATTTCTTCAATTCATGAAAAGCTCATACCAAAAATGAAAAAAAAATGACAAACAATCCAATTGAAAAGTGGAGAAAAGAAATGAAAAACCAATTCACAAAGTTCAACAAATATGAAAAGATGCTCATTCTCTCTCATAATTACAGATGAACAAATCAAAACTATGAGATACTATTTTTTCACTTATAGAATAAAATAAACAAAAACTAAAGATTTGATAACAGTGCTGAAGAAGGTTTGGGGGAATTAGGTACTTGTACCCTACTATACGAATAAATACTGATTTGACTATCCAGGAAATCCAGTACTTTGAATTTATTCAGGGATATAACTGCATGGTACAGTAAATCAATAAGATCGCAGATAGAGAAATTATAATATGTTGAACAAAAAATTAGTAAATAGAATCCTTATTTAAAATGAAGTAAGAAAGCCAGAAGGGCGAGCTCTCATGCGCTACATTGATCTAAAAACATATCAGGAAGAACTTTTTGTGGGTAATAACCCTCCCAACTTCCTCTTCTCCTCTATAAGAGTTTCCTCTCCTTTGTTTTAGAAGACTTGCACGTGGCCCGCCATGGTCCTTGTTCTGGATTGCAATTCTTCGTTGTTCCCTAATGAACTCATTTGCTGGAGAAACGTCTGGCTGACTTTTTGTTTAAGGTCAACAATATCCATACAATGAGATATTATGTAACTATGTTTTTTAAAAAAACAGATATCTATATGCTGATATGGAAAGATTGATAAATCACTAGCTGCAAAATTATATATTGAAAAGAAAGATAGTATGGTGAATATGATCCAGTTAGTATTGAGAGGGAGAAAGAAAGAGAGGGAAACAAAAAGGAGAAGGGAAGAAAGAAAGGCAAGAAGGGAGGGAAAAGAGAGAAAATGGAAGGAACTGTTAATAGTGCTACCATTGGAGGGGCTGGACTGCAGGTGTAGGAGAGAAAAAATATAGACTTAGAGCTTATATTATGTCTTCCATGTGTACACACTCCCTCTGAATAAATATTACTTGTAGGGGGACAGTAAAGAACGGAGAAATTTCTTTTAAAAATATCCAAGAGACTTCTGAGATACAGCAAATTTCTGAGAATTAAACTGGTGTTTAATGCCAAAATCTGGACATCAACTGTGACCTTATAATAAAGTCACAGTCTTCTGATACACTCTGACATGGGGGCAGAAGGTTTGGAGGAGGGGGAGGAGAGAAGGTAGTGAGAGAGGGATGAAGAGAGGGAGAGACATAAATTAAACACATATATATTTAAGTGTAGAATGAAAAAAGAGCTTTTCAAAAAAAAAAAAAAATACTGCTCAAACCCACACTGGAGGACAAATGAAGAAGCAAAAAATAATGAAGCCTTGGATTGCATGCAAACAAGGTAAGCCTTGTTTACCACGCTTTACCTGATAAATTACCATAACTGCCCTTGCCTCATTCCTGATCTTTCGCTTAGGTTTATCTGAAGATGGTGTTTAAGGTAGTAGTTTGGGCCATCTCAGGGAGTTTACTCATTTTTCCTGAGTGCACATGAAGCATACATTGTTAATAAACTTGTTTGTTTTTCTCTTTTTCATCTGTCTTGTTAAAGGGAGTCTCAGCCAAGAACTCAAAGGGTAGAGTGAAAATTATTTTCCTCCCTTACATTCATATTTTATCGTAAGGAGTCACAATGAAATAAAAATGAAATACTTAACTATAATGTGAAATACTCAGATGTATATGTATTATCCATTCAAACAATACCACTGAGGTAAAACGTGAATAAATTAAAGATAATGACAGAATAATAAAGATTAATAATAACAGTTCATAAGTAAATTTTCCATATATTTTCATATCTTTTAAAATCTGTTTTTGTAAAATTAAAACCAGGTGAATAAACTGTATTGAGTCCATTTATTTTTTCTTTTTATATATTTCAGAATTAGCACTGTAGCGATTTCTTGAAAAGGAGAGTCCAATACAACACAAAGAACACAATTATTGATGCTGAGAGGAAAAAGAAAGAAAAAAAGGGGGGGGAGGAGTAAATGGTCCAATCTTTTGGTTATACTCCAGGTTCTTAAGACCTATTTATGAACCATATATAAATTATAATTTATGAACCATTTGGATACTGGTTAAAAATTCAGACTTCAGAGAATCAACTCTCCAAATACTGATTCAGCAGAACTGGACTTTTAAAATAAGGACCTCTAAAGTGATTCTTATGTGGATGCATTTGAGAAAAACTACTCTGAAGATTAAATCTTGTGGGGGGAGGGGAGGGACAGATAATGCTTTGCCTAATTTTTGGCCATCTTCTCCTCAGGAGAAAAAAAAAAGATGTAACTAGAATTAACACTTTCAGGATTTTATTGGTGAACTTCTTATTGATTTCTGGGGAATCTTGTTCCTTAACTGACCTTCAAATACAATTTCGAGGCAGTATGAACATAGTGCTTTCTATTTTGCTATGTAGTATATAGAATAACCTTAAC
>NW_011888798.1:9645694-9649883 GCF_000151845.1 Pteropus vampyrus | reverse complement strand
ATTCAGCAGAACTGGACTTTTAAAATAAGGACCTCTAAAGTGATTCTTATGTGGATGCATTTGAGAAAAACTACTCTGAAGATTAAATCTTGTGGGGGGAGGGGAGGGACAGATAATGCTTTGCCTAATTTTTGGCCATCTTCTCCTCAGGAGAAAAAAAAAAGATGTAACTAGAATTAACACTTTCAGGATTTTATTGGTGAACTTCTTATTGATTTCTGGGGAATCTTGTTCGTTAACTGACCTTCAAATACAATTTCGAGGCAGTATGAACATAGTGCTTTCTATTTTGCTATGTAGTATATAGAATAACCTTAACAAAAAACAGAATTTGGCTTTAACTTCACAATCTATTTAGATGAACTAGCAACTTAATAGAAAAAGATTAATTTCGAAAGTTCAATAAAAGCTCTTAAAGGCAATCTAATTGGTACATTGCTTTCATTATCTGTTATTTCAGGTAATCAATGAAAGTGCTATATTTTAGCTACTATGATCAAAACTTAACTGTTTAGCAGCTGGAAGAATAACTTACATCACTAAAATTTCTAGCAATGAACAGAAAAACCAAATATAGTGCATTCTTAAAGAAAGAACAATACAAAATTATCCATGTTGTATAATAGCACTGTAAATATGCTGATCACAAATGTAAACAAAGGAGTCTTTCTGAAGTATATAAAAACAAGGACTAAGAAACAAAGAGCAGTGAACATCTGCATTTGGTAAACTGATTACTGCCATTAACAATTACAGATCAATCTGGCTAGAGATTTTATAAAAGATAAGATGAATAGCCCCCTTGCTTAGCATTGTAAATAATTAGAGTGTGGTGCTTTACATCCTTTTTTATGTGACAATACCATGATTAATTTGAAGACAACATCAGAATTAAGAATAAAGAATCTCATGTTAAAACCTAGATCAGTATAATAAAATATTTTCTTCAGTTATATAATGACACGTAAGAAATTGTAGCAAGTAAATAAAGCCACCACTTATTTTTGACAAGAATACTACTTCTACTTTCAAAAGAAGGGATCAAATGCAAATCAATCAAAAGCAAATTGATCAATAGCTTCAGAGACAAAATTTTTACAAGGTATTAGAATGCTTTTAGTTGAAAAATTTTTGTATTAATACTCTATCAATTCATGTGTTGACACATAGCAATCACTTTAGAATCATTAGAAAAAACTTGAAATTTCAATCCAGTAATTTTTGAAAATGTTAATTAAGAAATGTCAAAGATTCACTACTCAGATTCAGAACTGAGACCCTTTTAAAATGGGTGTTATATATATTCCAAAGAAAGTAAAAAAGAAGCCTCATAAGAAGTTTTTTAAAAAGAAAAATAAGAATTAACTGACTTAAATGGTTACATAAAAAGAAAAGGAAACAAGCATGAAGAAACCAAATGCTAATCACATCTACTACCAGTTGCCAAAATGCCACTATTGACTAAAAGGGGAACCCTAATAAATTGGGTAGATAGCTTTCAAAGGGTTAAAAAGTAAAGAATGGCCATCAAAGCCTAAGATTAGGCTGGTGTATTATTCCTGAAATTGAAGCAAGAATGTGAATCAAATAAAGATGCAAAATCAATTTGTAATTCTAAGAAAAAGATAATAGAATATTAACCAAAAATTAGAATTGCTGTTTAAATTTTCTTAGATATGTAAAAGAAAACCACAGGCCTAAAATGGCATCGCTTATGCTAAATGCCCATGATACCAAACCTAGATTTAATACCTGATCTAATTTTACTTTCAACCTCTTCCAGAAACAATCTTTATTAACTAGTCTGGAATAATCTGTCACATAGGTCCTTTCCATCCCATGTGGAAAGAAGAGGCAATCTACATGATAAAAACCCTTTCCATTCTTTTCCCTCCAAAGAAAAGATGTCCTGGCCCCAAAATGATCCTTTCTTTTCTTCTATTAATATCTCCCTTGCCCTACGCTTCTTCCTATAAAAACCTTTCATTTTGTACAACTCCTTAGAACATCTTTCTAGCTGCTAAATTGGATGCTAACAGATTCATGAGTTGCTTAATAAAGCCAATAAGACCTTCAGATTTATTCGGTTGAATTTTGTTTTTTAACAGGTATTTTAAAAAAAACAGGGCTACTAAGGAATAAGAAAGAGAAAACCATCGATTTTTTTTCAAGTACTTATTACTTAAAAATTAATTCTCATGTGTTTAGAGAATATATACAGATGATATATATGTGCGCATGTGTGTGTATATGAGTGTGTGTATGTATATATAATTTTTTTTTTTTGTCTAAAAAACCACTACCCTTTATCAAGTTAGATTTTCCTGGGTCCAAACTATATAGTTTTCTTCTCCAGAGTAGAAGTTGTATAGGCTGCTTCTATATTAGACATAGTTACAGATAATTTCTCCTGTAATACAATGTTACAAGAACTCCAGGGAAGTATTAGAGCAAGGTGAATATATCTGGTTTCTGACATTTTTATTGGATAGAGATGCCCCTAGTTTTCCCAATATATTATCAGATTATTTCTCTGTTTTTTTTTTTTTGTCTTCTACTAAAACTAATAATGGCTCCAAATTTCTTAAATGAATGTATGTACATAAAAGGCTCAAAAGTTCATAGCCCATTAATTATTACTTAAAGAATTCAATTTTAACTCATAAAAGAAATGAGATATGTCAAAATTATGATAATGGAATTATATGCTAGTCACGTTCCTCATTTATTAAATATTATCCATGTCAAAATTAAAAAATGATTGGTTTTGTGGAACCAGTTGACTAGAGAAAATGTAATATAGTTCAACTTCAGAAAATTTAATGAAGATGTTAACTATGAAAATCTTTCTAAGAAATAAATTCAAATTGGATTTAGAATAAAAGCAAATGTTTCTTGCAAAGTATTAATGACTATAACAATAAACAATAAACAATAAATAAAAGTTAATTTATATGAGGAAGATGCATGTGTTGAGATTAAACCTGGGCTTGATTTTATTTTACTGAAATATTAGTGACATTAAAGGTAGAGAAAATAGTTCATTAAATTCATAGTTAACACTATTTGATAAACTAATACGGTAAAGAAAATAAAAAATATTATGAAAAGGTTGGAATAAAAAAGTAATAAATGTTAGGAAGTAATGTTAGAATTTAAAAAGATAACCAATTAATGAATTAATGGTATATTACGAAATAAGCTACAATAAGGATTTTAAACAAAAATGCACTCCCGCCCCTCCCTTGCGGCTTGCTGGTCTTTTATCTCTTTTATCTTTTCACCTCCCAAATTCCACAGGGCTGCAGCCGTCCTTAGCATGGCCCATCTCCTTTTAAAATATACCTTCAATAAATCTTTTTCTAAATCTCAAAAAAAAAAGTACTGAAACATGACAAGACTATTTAGCCAATAGTATTTATTTGTTTACACTTTCTAATATTATTTATCATTAATAGCCACAAGACTGATATTAATAAAAAAATAAAAAGTCATTTCATTTTATGTGGAAACTCAGGACAGGGAAGAAAAAGATCTTGGAGCAGCAAAACTGAAAAACGGGAAGCATAAATTATACATAATTTAAAACAGTCTAAGAGATTTAAGAAAAGGGTCTAACTTATTAGTCGATAATCCTGAGTAACTGAAAAAAGGTTAAATTATGCATAGTGCATAATGTTTAAAGCAGCAGGAATATGTAGAAAGCATTTAAAAAAATCTTCCTTCAAAATTATTATGGAAAAAAATTTTTGGATGCTTGGCTATCCTAAAAACTTTGATTCTCTAGAAATACCTCATTTCCTATAGGCTTAAATATATAAAATTTCAAACAGGGAAATATCATCATTAAAAAATAAATTTCTAAATTAAACTTTCTAAATTAACCTTAGAGCTTGAAAGGAGAATGAGATTAGACTTGCAGAAAAATGCTAAAAATTGAATCATTCTACTGAAAATTTTTAGATTACTTATAAGTAAAATTAGATAAAGGTTAAGAAAGATACACAGTTCACATCACTGTAATATACAATAAGAGAACACTAAGAACTTAGAAAAGCAGTTCTTAAACATTTAAAAAGCAGTGTAAGCCTTTTTCAAAGAAAACATTGTAAAGAAATTCAACATCTGTAAAGCCAAAAAAGTGAGGCAGCTATGGCTGAAGTAAAGCAGGGACCTCACAGCCCCAAAC
>NW_011888798.1:9642875-9645644 GCF_000151845.1 Pteropus vampyrus | reverse complement strand
TGACAAGACTATTTAGCCAATAGTATTTATTTGTTTACACTTTCTAATATTATTTATCATTAATAGCCACAAGACTGATATTAATAAAAAAATAAAAAGTCATTTCATTTTATGTGGAAACTCAGGACAGGGAAGAAAAAGATCTTGGAGCAGCAAAACTGAAAAACGGGAAGCATAAATTATACATAATTTAAAACAGTCTAAGAGATTTAAGAAAAGGGTCTAACTTATTAGTCGATAATCCTGAGTAACTGAAAAAAGGTTAAATTATGCATAGTGCATAATGTTTAAAGCAGCAGGAATACGTAGAAAGCATTTAAAAAAATCTTCCTTCAAAATTATTATGGAAAAAAATTTTTGGATGCTTGGCTATCCTAAAAACTTTGATTCTCTAGAAATACCTCATTTCCTATAGGCTTAAATATATAAAATTTCAAACAGGGAAATATCATCATTAAAAAATAAATTTCTAAATTAAACTTTCTAAATTAACCTTAGAGCTTGAAAGGAGAATGAGATTAGACTTGCAGAAAAATGCTAAAAATTGAATCATTCTACTGAAAATTTTTGGATTACTTATAAGTAAAATTAGATAAAGGTTAAGAAAGATACACAGTTCACATCACTGTAATATACAATAAGAGAACACTAAGAACTTAGAAAAGCAGTTCTTAAACATTTAAAAAGCAGTGTAAGCCTTTTTCAAAGAAAACATTGTAAAGAAATTCAACATCTGTAAAGCCAAAAAAGTGAGGCAGCTATGGCTGAAGTAAAGCAGGGACCTCACAGCCCCAAACCCTCAGTCTAACCTCAGCTCTGAAATACAGCTTGCTAACCATGAAAGGTTATGTAGTCAATAAACTCAAGTTTCTTTTTTTTCCAGCGCTGGTTTTCTACTTCTTCCTGAAAGTCTATGTCAAATTTATCTGCTCCACAAATTCTTCTGATTTAAGCTGGAATTAAAGGTTTCTTCTACAAAAGTACCATAGACTTTATATTGTAACCTTCGTTTCTAACACTGCTAGTATCCTACCTTTTACACAGAACCACACAGAGACATATGCCTCCCACATTCCTTTCCTGAATGAAAACTTCTCAGAGGGTGGGTATGTTTCTTAATCTATATTCCTAAGAACTTATCAAATAGAAGACCCTCGATAATATTAATTTGTTGAACACAGGAGTCAAAGGTAGGTTAATTAATGGCTAAAGGAAAAAATGGTTTTAAAATGTTCTAATGTAAAGAAATAAGACCTGGACTTATAACAATCCCTAGCTGCTCTCTATGGAAAGTCTGAAAACTTTATGTATATTCGAAATTGTTGTCCAATTCCCAGTGCAGCTGTGGACCCTTTGGAATCTCAAGCCCATTACTAAAAAAGGAAAAACAGATTACAGAGTGATAATTTAATTTTAACCACTCCTCCTGATTTTAAATAATTTCTATTCATTAAGAACAATTCATTTAATAAAACTGGAGAGGCAGGAATGTTTGCAGCATTCTCCTTACGATGTAGTTGGAACTGTTAATGTGTAATAACAGTGATTTAGGGTAAGATAATGGCATTAGCGCACTGTGCCTTTCACATGCTTATGTGAATGGTAAACGTTATATTCCAGGAGGATGCTTTGTGTCTGACTCTATCTGGGTAGGATTTAACTCAACATTCCTGTCTATCTGCTTTCCATTTTGAATTTCGTCCAAAACTATTGAGAGAACATTGTAATAGCCCAGCTGTGCAAAACAGTGGGAGCCCTAAACAAAAATTGCATTAGCCTCCAAAGAAATCAGGGTACAGTTCTTTAAAATTGAAAATGTATTCAGTTGCTTTTGTACGTTGCTAGTGTTCAAGATTAAAAAAAAAAAAAAATCCAGAATGAAGAATGACTTGAAGAATAGCAAGAAGACTCTGTGCTAGACATTTTAATAAAGTTTTCTTTAAAAGATCTCCAAGCCCCAAAACTCACTTAAAAGAATCTTTTCTCCATTACCTTCATATCTAGGATAACTGGAGGTAGATGGTTGTAGTAGGTGTAGACGTGATTTAAAGTACCGGTGACTAGTAGACAAGATGTCCCTCCTGTTCAGATGAAGAGATCGGTCTTGATGAATTAGCTCAAATGGTCTCAACTCAAGAACAACAAAAAATTAATAAAACAACATAAGTTCTATCTCTTTCTCTCTCTTATTCATTCATTCAGAAGGCATTAACTAGAAATCTACTTTCCCCTCAGACACTGCTGTGGAGACATGGCTTGAATTCTAAGAGAACTAGGATCTATGGAGAAAACCAGGTAAGTACAGTAGAACATAAGTCAAACTACAGTAGAAGCTGGAGCACAGAGGAACCAAGAGGAATCAAGGATGGTAATACAGAGAAAGTAATATTAGAAGAGGATTTTGTATAATGATTTTGTTAGCTGGTCCTGGAGAAAGGATTGAATATAGAAAGGAAGAAATTAATCAGAAAAATAACAGCTTATACAGAGATATCAAAGCATAAAAGTCATGATGTTTAGAAACAGAAGAAAAGGAGAAAGATATATTTCTCCTATTCCTTACATAAGTAATCTCATGAGAAAAATATTATTATTCCCTACTTTATAAGGAAACTGAGTCTCAATAAGATGAATTAACCTGTCTAATATGACATTGATAATAATATTACCATAAGTAGACAGATGGAAATGTCACTAAAATTTATGCTGGAGAAGAGCAAAAGAAGAGAATGAAAGAAAGAAGTAGTGGCCAGCTTATGAAGTGCTTTA
>NW_011888798.1:9630741-9641679 GCF_000151845.1 Pteropus vampyrus | reverse complement strand
AATAAAAACAGATACAATGGTCAACAGAATAGAAGAGAAAGCCCAGAAATAAACACACACATATATGGTTAATTAATTTATGACAAAGGAGCCAACAATGTACAATAGGGAAATGATAGTCCTTTGAGAAATGATGCTGGGAAAACTGAACAGCCATATACAAAAGAATGAAACTAGACCACTGTCTTATACCATCCATAAAAATTAACTCAAAATGGTTTAAAGACTTGAACATAAGACCTGAAACCATAAAACTAGAAACATATGCAGTAAGCTCCTTGGTGATGATTTTTCAGATGTGACACCAAAAGCAAAGGCAACAAAAGCAAAAATAAACAAGTAGGCTTATATCAAACTAAAAACCTTCTACACAGCAAAGGAAACCATCAACAAAATGAAAAGCCAACCTACTGAATGGAAGAAAATATTTGCAAATCATATATCTGATAAGGGGGTTAATAGTCAAAATATATAAACAACTCATATGACCAAGTAGCAAAAAATAAACAAAAAACAAAACAATCTGATTAAAAAATAGGCCATGGATCTGAATACACATTTTTCCAAGAAAGACATACAGATGAAAAGATGCTCAGTATCACTAACCACCAAATGGAAATCAAAATCACAACGAGATATCACTGCACACTTGTGAGAATGGCTATCATCAACAAGCCAAAAAATAACAAAGGTTGGCGAGGATGTGGAGAAAAGGGAACCCTGTGCAATTGTAAATTGGTATAGCCTCTATGGTAAACAGTATGGAATTTTGTAAAAAATTAAAAACAGAACTACCAAATGATCCAGCAATTCCACTTCTGGGTATTTATCAAAAGAAAACAAAAACATTAACTCAAAGAGATATATGCACCCTCGTGTTCATTGCAGCCTTATTCACAATAGTCAAGATATAGAAACAACCTAAGTGTCCATTGATAAATGAATAAGGAAAATATGGCACAGTGGAATGTTATTTCATTGGAATATATTTTCATTCCATGAAAAAGAATGAAATTATCTCAATGGAATATATTTTCATTCCATGAAAAAGAATGAAATTTTGCCATTTGTGACAACATGGATGGAACTTGAGGGCATTATGCTAAGTGAAATAAGTGAGATAGAGAAAATACATGTGGAATGAAATTATAAAACCAAAACGGAGCTGAGAGATACAGAGAACATACTGTGGTTGCCAGAGGTAGGAGTTGCAGGTGAGTGAAATGGGTGAAATTGGTCAAAAGGTACAAACTTCCAGTTATAAAATAAATAACTTAAAAGGATGTAATGTACAGCATGGTGAGTACAGTTAATAATACCGTATTGCATATTTGCAAGTTAAGAGAATAAATCTTAAAAGTTCTCATCACAAGAAAATGTAAATCGTATGGTGATGTATATTAAATAATTTAATGTGATGATTGTTCTACAATATATACAAATATCAAATCAATTGTATACCTGAAACTAATACAATGCTACATGTCAATTATATCTCAGTAAAAAAAAAAAAAGAAAATGACTGATGAAAAACATCAGACATTCTAAATAAATGGAGAGATATTTTGTATTCATGGACCAAAATCACATTGTTAAGTTTCTTCTCGACTTGATCTATAGCTCTACAGAGCCTCCCCAATTTGATCTATAAATTCAATGTAGTCCCAGTCAAAATCCCAGCAAAGTATTTTGTACAGATTGAGAAGATGATTCTAAAAATTGTATGGGAAGGCTAAGAACCTAGAATAGCCAACACAGTAGTGAAAAAGAAGAACAAAGTTGGATCACTCACACTACCCAATTTCAAGAATTACTATAAGGTTATAGTAATCAAAAAAACATGGTACTGGTGAAAAAATAGACACAGATCACTGGAACAGAAGAGAAACCCCAGAAATAGATCCATAAAAACAGTAAACTGATCTTTAACAAAGAAGGAAACGTAACTAAGTAGAGAAAGAATAGTCTTTTCAACAAATGGTAGTGGAATAACTGGACATCCATAAAAAAAAAAAAAATCTAGACACAGATTTTACACCTTTTACAAATATTAACCCAAAAGGGATCATAGATGTAAGTGTATATAAAACCCCTAGAAGATAACATAGGAGAAAATCTAGGTGACCTTGGGTTTGGCAAGGAGATACAAGACCAAAAGTACAATCAATGAAAGAAAAAATGATAAGTTGGACTTTGTTAAAATTAAAAACTTCTGCTCTGTGCACTTTTAAGAGATGAAAAGACAAACCACAGACCAGAAGAAAATATTTGCAAACACATCTGATAAAGGATTTGTACCTAAAATATATAAAGAACTCTTAAAACTAAACAACAAAAAGGAACAATTCAATTAAAAAATGGGCAAAAAAACTAAACAGAGACCTCACTAAAGAAGATATACAGGTGGCAAATAAAAATATGAAAGGATACCCAATATCCTATGTCATTAGAGAAAACTGCAAACTAAAAAAGTGAGATATCAGTAGAATGGTTAAAATTTTTTTTTTTTTTTTTTTTTTTTAGCTGACAATACCAACTGCTGGTGAGGTTGCGGGGCAAGAGGAACTCTCATTCATTTCTACTGGAAATGAAAAATAGTACATCCACTTTGGAATACACTTTGACAGTTTTAGACAAAAGTGAACATAGTCTTACCGTATATTATGAGTTGAATCATTTCCCTGCCGAAAAGGTACACCGAAGTCCTAAACCAGGTACTTCAAGAAGTGAACTTATTTGGATGCAGGGTCGCTGCAGATGTAATTAGTTACGATGATGTCATTTTAGAGTAAAGTGAACCCTTAATCCAATCTGACTGATGTTATTATAAGAGGAGAAGGAACACAGACACACAGGGAGAATGCCCTGTGACGAATGAGGCAGGGATTGAAGTGAGGCAGCTACAAGCCCAGAAACACCAAGGATTGCCGGCCATCACTGAAACTAGCTTCTGAGTCCCCAGAAAGAATCAAACCTCCTTACACCTCAGTTTCAGATTTCTAGCCTCTAGAATTGTGAAAGGATAAATTTCTGTTGTTTTAAGCCACCGAGTTTACGGTACTTTCTTATGTAAGCACTAGGAAACTAATATAACATCCAGTCCAGCAACTATACTTCTCAAACTATTCAACTGATCATATCCTCACAAAAACCTATATGTGAATGTTTACAGAAGTTTTATTCATAATTGTGAAAAACTGGAAGCAATTAGGATGTCCCTTCATCTTGGTGAATGGAAAACAAAGTACATCCATACAATGGAATATTATTCAGTAATAAAAAAAAAGAGCTACTGAACCACAAAAAAGACATGGATGAACTTACATGCATATAGCTAAATGAAAAAAAAAGCCAGTCTGAAAAAAGTATGTTTCCAATTAAATGGCATTCTGAAAAAGGAAAAATGATAGATTCATTAAACTTATCTGTGGTTGTCAGGAGTTTTGGCCTGGGGGGAATTAAAAGTAAGTGAAGCACAGTAAAATTATCCTGCATGATACTGTAATAGTGAATTGAGGCATTAATCATTTGTGTATATCTGTAGAACTTTACAATATAAAGAGTAAACTTTAACGTATATAAATATTTAAGAAATAATTTAGGTGGTCAGGGGATCTTGTGATGGAGTGTACAGTATGAAAGAAGAATTTAAATGTATTATAAATGTATGAAACAACCTCGTCGAAGGGAGTAGAGGAATAAGGTGCTGACCTACACAATTGTTGAACTGAGTGGAATATGTAAGAATAAAGGCAAAAGGAACTGTACATAAGCATTGTATCCTAGTTGATAATTTTCTTCCCCACAGGGGTACAGGTTAATAATATTAAAACCATCATACATGCATACTGAAACTGAACAAGTATATAAATCTATGGCAGATGGTAAAAGCCAAAATTCTCACTTTTAGGGTGGGATGTTACAGATAAGCAAGGGGGAGGGACAAGAATAATCCGTGTTGTAATTGATTAGAGTTGGAGACATCAGTATGAACTCATGTTTAGCTTAATTACAGATATGGATGGTTACATATATAAATATTTATAAATACGTGTATACAGACATGTTAGTATACACACATTTATCTCCTTGCTTTGTCAGCTGAGAGGAGCTAGAAGAAATGACACTTCAGTAAAAATGAGTATACCTAGCACTTATATCCTAGTTCTAATATCATTTTTTTCAATAAAAAGAACAAGGTTTCTTATAGAAACAATTGATTCTAGGACTGATGCAGGGAATACAAGATGAGCCTGGAGCATCTTGTGGTGCCAGAAAGTTAAGAAAATGCTAAAAATCAAACAAACAAAAACCCCCCAAAACTCCAAACCCTCATCAAAACAACCCACAATGAAGGGACACAGGAGTGAATTTAAAGAGCTCCTAATGGCCAAAACTGGAACAATTTGAGCAAAAAAATAAATTAAATAAATAAGTAAATAGATAAATAGACAGACAGATAGTAGTATTAGATAATAACCTAAGATATAAAATGAATATCCAAGAGTCCATACTGACATAAATACATAATAAATAAATTAATGAATAAATTCCAAATAATTTATGTATTTACTCCACCTTTAAGAAGTTCAGTGTAATTTCCCAATCCCTTGTCACTTTCTTTAAAAAAATATAGTATGTACAAAATAAAATGCTTAAAATAAAAAAAATACAGCATGTAAAGAGAGGAAAGTTTCTCCACTTTAGAGTGGGGAAACTTGACAAATACTTCATCAAGCCAGGTGACCAAGGTTAACATCAACAATCATAAGTCATTGATAGTATGTACCCTTGATGTGACATGATGAAAACAGCACCTTACCACTATTATCTTCCTCCCCAAACACATTACCCCAGTCTGATCATGAAGAAAACATCAGACAAATCCCAGTGGAGGGACATGCTATAAAATACTGAACCATTAATTTTCAAAACTGTAAAGATCTTCGAAAACAAGGAAAGTCTGAGAAACTGTCACAACAAAGAGAAGTCTAAACAAATATGACTACTAACTGTAATGCGTCTTAGATGGGATGTTGGAACAGAAAAAAGGCAGAAAAAAAGTGAAGAAATCAACATAAAGTATGGTCTTTAGTTAACAATAATATATGAATATTGTTTCTTTAATTGAGCACAAATACCATACTAATCTAAGATATTAATAATAGGGGACTGAATATGGGGTATATGAGAACTCTACACGATCTTCGCAATAATTCTATAAATCTAAAACCATTGTAAATTAAAATTTAAGCTGGATTGCTTCCGGCCAAGTATCAGCTCCTAGCTATATACTCTTGGGCAATTTACTTAATTTAACCTCTCTGTGCCTCAGCTTTCTCATCTGTAAAATGAGAATAATAATAATAATACCCCAGAAAACTGTTGTGGGGAAGAGATAAATTAAAACCTGGTACATATGTGTTAATTAATTATTCATTCAGTTCATTCCTTTAACAAAAATGTGCCAACAACAAAGAGTTATGAATTTGAAATAGTAAGAGCTCAAAGGAGGAAGTGTTAAATTTAACTTGGTCGTGGTAAAGGAAAACTAGTATTTATAGAAGCAAATGGAATAAAAATTTCCATCTCAGCTTATTTTGTCTAACCAGGGCAGGCTTATATAAAAAGAAAACTAAAATTCTTCATGTCTAAGTTAATTTCTTAGTCCTCAAACCTATAAATTAATGTTGGTAAAGCCTGTATCACAATATTAATTTTAAGATCATCTGCACAGAAATAACCTTCCAAAGGGGTCCTTCAGTGTTTATTACAGACACCTATATACTTTTGCCTGCAGGGAAATTGACAAGGTTTTTCAAACATGACTTCAGCCTACAGAAAAACTTCCACCAGCACTGCACAAGTTCCACATCCTCTCCCTTCCAAATTCCTCTTCCAGAGCAACACTTTGACCCAAAGAAAAACATCCATAATGATGACTTTAGGACCTCTCTTCCAATACTTATTAATATGTCACAAAATAGCCACAAAATAGACCAAGCCAAGTAGCATGTCTCTGACAAAAAGATTCCTTTTATTTTGAAAAAGGAAGAAAAGCAATATTTTATTTGATAAACCATTCTCCCTACCTCCTTAATGTTTTCTCAAGTAAGAGGAAAGAAACTTAAGAAAACGTGTGTGTGTGTGTGTGTGTGTGTGTGTGTGTGTGTGTGTGGTGAGAGGGGCTAAAACAGAGTACTAACAAAAAATGTTACATAAAAGAAAGCGGGAATTTTCTGAGTTTGATAATATATACTATAGACAAAACAGAATCCATGTATTGACAAAATTTTGTCCATTATGACACAATGTTATTCATGTAAATCCAAGATGTTAATCTCATTTCCTTAAGTAAAAACCAACATTGCAAGGTTTTCTAAACACTAAGTTTCTACAAAGAATAATAGCCTTTAAATACTTGACAAATATGGTAGCCAGTGTGTAGGTTTAATATTTTTCCTCATGTATATCCTGGTTTGTGTTAATGTGAAATTATTTCTTGCATTTAAAATCATTTTATGAATAAACATTTGCAGCAACACAGCAAGGACACAGTGGTTCAAGAGCAATTAAGATAATAGTGCAACAGCTTGACTACAAACTGTGGTCTGAATTCCATTATTTATGGAATACAAATTCACAAGAGTTTCTATATACTCACTACATAGTTCTTGAAATAAAATTTAATTGCATTAAACCAAGAGGAGAGAAAGAAAGTAATTAAAATGGCTTCAGCTGGGTTTGCAAAGTAAATTTTACTAAAAGTTGAAGCTTTGTTGGTTACCTGAAGTATAGTTTTATAATTGAAATACACAATGATCACACAATTAGATAATTAAACAGAACTAAAATCATCATTCCAATGAAAAGTTAATGATTATTTTATATACAGTAGATAGATCATATAATTCCACAAAAATTAAATACATTAGAAATAGATAATAGTGGGAAAATACTAGCAGAAGGGGGAGTAATAACAGTGAAGGAAGTCATTTGTTTCTAAAGCTTGGGAGGAAAGATCACAGCAGACAGCTAAATTACACAATACTCTAAGTGGGTATTCAAATGTCTAAAAAAGGAGGTTCAATAACAGAGATGTAAAGTTGCTCTCCTAAGGCTTTTTAGCTATTTGATGAGTCAAACGGTCATCATATAAAACTACAGTTTTTAATTTAAAAATTAAAAGGTGGTTGACCTCCAAATTATAAACTGCATTTCCTTCTATGACTTCATGACCATTTTGTGATAAGAGCAAGAAAAGGAGAACAGTATTAGAAAACAGAATGAAGGTCAAACCAGAGTTCATACAATTTACATATATACAAGTTCTTTCCAATTCAACACTTTTAATTTATTAACTTTCATCCATATTAACTTGGTAAAGATTCCATAAAAATGACACTTTAACTCTACCACTAACAGAGGATATCAGTGGTTATGCGCTGTTTATTTCTATAGACTGTTTTTTGTACTCATTTGTAAATTGAGGATTTTTTCCTTAATTAACCTTTGCTATAATAAGCCCTGCAAAGTCCATTGGTGTAAAAGAATGAGAGTCTTTAACATGCTGGTGAAAAGAGAGAAGTAATTACGATGGACACAAAAGTAGAGAATTGTTTTTAAGTATTGAAGAAATAGTAAACAGTTCTTTTAAATTTATTAAATTGAAAAATAAGAATGGCTTTGAAAGAAGATCACAAATCATTCAATATGTGACAAGTGTTATGTGATTGTAAATAATAGGACGTGAGGAAAGTTGCTGATATAATGAAAAACTCTTGCTAGCTAAGGATTCATCATGAACTTTCCATAATCCTTAGTCTAATGTTAATTGAGGAGAACATAGGAGTCTGTTGGAGAATAGGAGAGTTAAAGTGTTGATCAAATGTTAGTTTCAATCCATGAACGATTCCATAGATTTAAAGCCTATTCAAATCTTTAAGACATCAAAATGAAGAACAAGGTAGCAATGACATGCCATAGCTGCTAAGACTTTCCCCATGAATTTCTTGTGAAGATTAAGATGGTGTTATCTTTTACAATGTATTTTCTGTGAACATAAAACTGGTCTGTTTAAAATAATTATTCACACACATCCATACATATATCACATATATATTTTATAGATATATAAAATGGCTATGCATAGTTTGAGATTTCGAACAATGAATTTACATTCCTATTTGTTGTAAACATATTTAGGAAGTAAAGTGTAAGTGCCTTTCAGTCATTTTGGACTCTCAAATTTATTAATTTATTTAGAGACTTTTGGAATTCATTCTGTTCCAAAACAGAAATATCTATTGTTTCTCAAATATCTACGTCCTGTCTCTTCAATTACACTGTTGAAGTCTTTCACAGGCAATAACTGTTTCTAACATCTAGTCTAAACAAATGCCTATAGTGTGAAGAGTTCAAACTAAAAACTTAGGTAATTATAAATCGGCATGAACCAAAAAACCCTATATAACTTTTGCATAGCATTCATATTCATGTTATACTCTTTTTCACTTTTTTCCTAAAGAAGAGACTATAGAGATAAATTATTGATGAGTCTGTTGTGTAACTAAAACTAAAAGACAGTTAACTGGCAGAATCTTTTATGGTTCTACTCACATTTTTTTTAAATTCACTATCCATTTTTTTCATTTCTAACACATTTTTAAGTGGAGATGTTTTGCTGTTATATCCTCTAAAGGTGTCATTAAAACAGCAGCACATTTCTGAAATTGATATTAATTTAGAACTTTATTGATTTACATTATTCTGAGAATGTATGTAAAGAGTATCAGTTTATATAACAAGAATTTCCATTTCAGTGAGAAAATATGAATATGTATACAAGTACGTGCCACTTAAATGTATCAAATTGTTTAGTGATAAAATACCATTTTAACATTGTTTTATATTCATACAGAACAATAAACAATCTTTAGAGCAAAATCTTAAAAGTTTGGCTTTTAAGCAAGCATTATTATGATAAGTAGAAGAGAGTTCAGTTTCATTTGGGGCTGAATTTCAAAGCACATCCATGCTTCATAGGCCAACAATATAAAATTCTGGATTACTAATATTAATAATAACATGTTCCAAGTACATGCCTTGCTTGCACACACACACACACACACACACACACACACACACACACACTCGTTCCCATTCTTATTCTTTCCACACCCCTCCCACCTTACTCTCTTCTCCCTCTTTCCCTCTTTCTATATAAAGAAATATAGTCATATGGAAAGACATAGAGTACACGGCAAATACAGACACTAAAAAATTGGCTGTGGAAGTTAATAAAAGACAAAAAAATCATGAAAACACTTACTTCATCAGCTATCATGCACCTGAAAAAAACAAAAACAAAAACAAATTAATTTCTTAATTATCAAAGCCAACCATTTTAAGAGTTCTGATTAAGCAGCTTGCCACAAAATAGTTTACAATGGTAAAGTACTAAGCCAAAGAGAGGTGTTTATAAGTGTGCACGAGAACTTGGGCCAGTGCTGATTTTTATAAGACTCTCCAGCTGCCAATGGCATATGGCTATGTGGGAGTGTAAGAGCTTCAGACATGCTGTTCCCCACTGTTTATCCATGGAGATAGCTACAATGACCCTTCAAAACTGGGAGCAAAATGGCAAGTGACTGTGCCAGTGACTTCCCCTCTTTCCATTAAACCTTAATATTGGTTTTCCCTAGAGATTACAAGGATGCTGCATTAAAGTGCAAGAAAATAAATGTCAACCAGATATCAGTATGTTAAACATATAATTATATATGCTATACTAGATATGTTAAGCCTATTTTCAAGATGAATTTTTGTTTCTCCTATCATTTTGCTAAATTTTCTCTATTTTTTCTTATTAGCCTATAGAAGTAAATTCTATCCATTGAAAATTGAAATTAGGGGGTATGAACTGAGGTCCTAAGGAGAAAAAAAGCAAAAAGCAAAAAGTTATAACAAGTATGTATGTATGGTCAGGACCATGAGGGGTCCCTTAGAGATAGTGAGTATATGATAAGGAGAAAAACAAACCTCTTAACTGAGGGGATTTCCAAGAAATCTAAGAAAATACTGAAATGCTATAAAATTTGAAAAGAATCAAGTCCCTATTTCAACTTCTCTCTTCCTTTTCCCCCCAATGTTCTTGAAATTATATAATTTTACAAGATTTCTTTTAACATGAAACAAATTAATAATTTGGTAATAAATATATAATCAAGGAATAAGTTTATAGGTAAAACAGAATTTCATTCTTAAAAAGAAAATGATGTCAGGTTACCTAATAAGTATTTTTATGAAAAAATAAAATAACAAATAATTTAACTGAAATTTAAAACATATGCAAGAGTAAAAAGTTTATTACATTTTTTGCAAACAAGCCTAAAAAGTAGAAATAAAAAAGCAATTTCGAAAAACATCATTTTCACAAAAATTCACGTGTATGCCTTTTTCATTTTAAAATACAATCCACATTTGATAAAGATGTCACTTGAAGTGTATATTATTTATTGAGTGTCTACTATGTATCGAGCACGGTTCTAAGTGTTGGGGATATAGCAGTGAATTAAAGTCTTTCTCTCATAGAAGGTGACTGGAAGAAGACAATAAACAAGCATATGATTCAAGTGGTGATAAGTGCTATTAAAAAAACTAAAACAGGGAAAGGTATCATAGGGAATGTAGAGAAAGATGTATTTTATAGAGTTATCAGGAACAGTCTTTATGATAAGGCAATTTGAACAGATTTGAGCAAGACCCATAAATTGAATGAGAAAGGGAATTATGAGAAAATCTGAAACAGCTGCAGTCTCAACAAAGTGATGAGCAAGTGCAAGGGCCCTGAGGGAAGGCAGTAAGTTCGGTTTGGACATCTAACCTTTGTGAGATCCATTAGGTATCCAAGTTGAACTGTTAAGACTCATGAGTCAG
>NW_011888798.1:9617819-9629816 GCF_000151845.1 Pteropus vampyrus | reverse complement strand
AAAATAAAATTTCTCTGGGCTGAAGAAACACTTCTGGTGGATAAATGGAAAGGGTAACCAAGTTTCAGCCTGGATTAAATAGAAAAGGCAAATCTATACTCACGTCCTTATAAAATTCATTAATCTTAACAATAAAAAGAAAACCTTATTAAGTGTTTAGACAGAAAAAACAATACCCATAAAGGGAAGAAACAGAACAGGCATGGGACTTATCATCAACAGTAGAAACTAAAAAACAGTAGAAGAGAATCTAGAACACTTGAAAGGGAAGCGGACCTCAGGAATCTTACATCCAGCAGAGAGGAGGGAAAGAAGTATTTCAGGCTAACCGAGATGTCCAAGATTATATGACCCAAACCATGTGAAAAAAAATACTTAAAATAACCAAACAATAAACAAATCTTAACACAGGCTGAAGATAGGACAAGATAAAAAGGAAATCTGGTAAGAAAATGATGCTTAATATGCATGAATTTAATGGATGATGCATATTCTAAATGAGAACTCTAAAAGCAGAAGGGGCTCATCCTGAACTCTGAAGGTGCGAAATTTAAGGGCAGTAACAAGAAAAGGGGTGCTAAAAGTACAGCAGCCCCCCACTTACCTGTGGGGGTTCTAAGACCCCCAGGGATGCCTCAAACCTCAGATAGCACCAAACCTTATATGTTTTTCTCTTATACAAACATATCTATGATAAAGTCCAATTTATAAATTAAGACAGTAAGATGTTAACAACAATAACTGATAAAATAGAACAATTATAACAATATCATGTAATAAAAGTTATGTGAAACTAATTTTTAGATTTTTCACTCCAAATCTATTCCTGAAATTTGCATAACCATCCCTTGCAGTAAATGGCTTGATGTCACTGGTTTCAAGGTATCCCTTCCTCAAGTCCTCCTGTAGGCTCAATGTTTCCTGGTACAACACGCTGCTGTCAGTAGGACCACATTTTCTGTTCATGTCTTCCACCCACTAATTTAATGCCTTTTCCATCATAACAAAGCACTTATCGCACACTGTGGCCATAACTTCTGCAATTTAAGATACAACTGCAACACTTTTTCTTCACAATTTCATGGACAGAAGACTCATTCTTACCATAGATTTTGGCAACCTCAGCACAGGACTTTTTTTTTTCCTTTCTAAGTCCAGAACTTTCACCTTTTCACTTAAAGGAAGCACTTTATAAAGGCTTCTCTTTGGCATATCCAAAATGCCAGCATCACCACTCTTGTGCTTTCAGGCCATTATTCAGTAAAATAAGGGGTAATTGAACAAAAGCACCGTTTACTGCAACTGTTGATTGAGAGGGTTACTAAGTGACTAGCTGATAGGCAGCATCTACACCTTGGACACGCTGGACAAAGGATGAATCGCATCCCACGCATCCCATGTGGGATGGAGCGGAATAGCGTGAGATTTTATCATGTTACTCAGAACAGTGCTCAATTTAAAGTTTATGAATTGTTTCTTCCTGGAATTTTCCATTTAATATTTTCAGACTTCAGTTGACTGCGGGTAACTGAAATTGTGGAAAGCAAAACCTTGGAAGAAGGGCACGGACTACTGTATTTACAAAACTAATTGATAAGCCAGATTTGGCCCATGAAGAGTTAATTTGCAAATTTGTTTTAAGGTAGTCAGAATTATCTCTATAAATGCTGAGTTTTAATTTAGATTATAATTCAAAAATAGTACTTTAAAAATATTTTGGATTATCCGAATAACTAAAATCAGGTGCGTGTATATTTGGTGCTTTCTTTTGCATTTAGGACTGTATGAGGCATATCTTCTCCCCACCACTCCCCACACCTACACTGAATACTTCTTACTGTAGAATGCTGAATGAATAAAGATTTTTACAATAATTAGAAGAGAAAAAAGTAGAATAATTGAGATCTCTCTTGGCACATGCATGCAGAAAGTCATACTCATGAGGAAACTGTTATTTTTAGCTTTCAAGATTTAAACTTTCATTATCAGTAACTATGATAGTCAATATGAAATGAAGAATTTTTCTCTTCTTGATTACAGCTATAGTTACACATCTATCTGATACGGATTTCAGAGCTGACCTGATTTTTATGTGATAGAGGTGGCTGCAGGGTTTCTAAATCACTCCTCCTTAAAACGGGCCTTGAGATTTGTGACGGAGCCTGATGTTGCCTTCCCCAAGGCCCTCCTTCCCTCTTCCCTCACTAACACAACACCAGGAGTAGTTAGTTATGTGGCACAGTGTGTGGCCACTGAGACATTATCAGAAGTCACTGGGTGGTGATTCTGGGAAAACTTGTTAAAATAGGATCAATTCCGTTTGCAAGGGCCCTTTTGTATCTTCCTCTCTTCCTACTTCAAACAATGATGCCAAACCTGGAACTGTAACAGCTATCTTTTGATCTACCAGGAAGAAAAGGGCAACAAGACTGTAGCAGTGTGGCTCTGATATCTCAGCTGCTGCGCTAGTATGGACTACCTAACTAACTTCCTGTCAAGGGATGGGGGAAGGTAATCCTGTCGATTTTAGCCATTACTATTTGGCTTTTTATTCTGTGTGACTGGACTCAACTGCCTATTTTTAAAAAGGTAAATATAGGATATAAATACAGTTTAAACATTAAACAGACATGAGGCTATTTTCTTTTCACTATAAAACCCAACAGCATCAATTTGGTTTCTGCAAAATAACATCGTCCATCATATTAAATTAATATTGTTAAACTGAATTGGCTTTATTTTGTGATTTATTCTTAATTTTGTTCGTGTGTTCTCATTTTCAAAACATTTTCTAAAATCTATATATATAAGGAATTTCGACCTAGTTTGGGGTTTGAATTTATTTAACACAAAACATCTTTAATAAACAATAAGGCTTTGGATAATTTTTTCCTTTGATATCAGTTTGATGATTACTCAGGTTTTAGGACCTGTTTGAGGGTGAGACAGAGGCATTCATTCTGAATCCAGCCAATATTTTAATGTTTTCCCATGTCTTTCTTGCTGTAACCTTTACTGCACATTTCGATAGAAGTGATTACTCCCCTCTTCTGCCTTACAGTCTTTATCCTAAAAGGACTTCTACCCTAACATAAGTAACATTTAGCACACTTACTTGCTTATATGTTTGTCTCTTGCTCAGACTAAGGGCCTAGCACTATATCTGGTGCTCAAAGGTATACTCGGTGAATGACTAAATGAATAATGTGTATCTGGTAAAATTAAAAAACAATTTTTGATATATACTTGCCCTAATTCACCTCCACATCTCCACAAAATGGAGTAGAAACTATAATAAAAGTGCTCAGGTTTTACTAACATATAATTTGATAAATCCAACAACCAGGCAAAAAAGGAATTCATAAACAAAAGGATAGTTTCCTACTATATTCTAAGAGAGGTTCTCAGTTTGTAATAAAATTATTTGACTTATTTCTCCATCTACCTATTGACATTTAAGTATCAATGATGCACATATCTTTATTAATGAAGCAATTATAATACTGTAAATCATTTTTACTACTTATAAAATCATTTTAGACGAGATCAAGCGGATCTGACTTACTTCTTAGTTGATTTTTATATAAATTACATTTTTGTTTGTAACACCAAAATACTCTAATGAATGTTATTGTCTAATTAGGCCCTAAAAATTTTCTACTAATTGCTGCCAGAAAAATCAACTTTTTTGACCTGCAGCTTTATAAACAAGGATACATAATTGTTTAAGAGCTAATATGTGATATAATGGCCCAGTGGGAATTATTATACAACCTGAAAACAATAATAATTCTCTCAAAACAGCTAAGCTACTTTTTTTTAACCATCTAGAAGGATGCAGAGACTATTTTCTGTTTTGCTCTTTATAGTAAAAGTTATAGGGCAATTCTGTGCTAATGAAGTCAGACTAATGAAGCAAAATATTTTCAAGATATAATCAAGCATTAAGGACTAGTTTAATTTTTTTTAAAGCTCATGAACGGAAAAAGCAATTCTTTTTAAAACTTCTTCTGGTTTTTGGTATACACAAAGGATTTGTTTATATTATATCGCATCTCTTATATACCTTGAAATTATCATAAGATTTTATGCACTGCCTATATGTAACTGGTGTCTTATAATGGGTAAAAGAACTAACACAAAACAAAACACTAAGTGTTGTTTTGTTTTTCAAAGTCCTAATGTATGCAGCAGATGTGGGTTGCTTTCTTAGTCTTTCTTTTCTTCCTTCCCTATTTAACAGCCTCTAGAATTCTTTGGGTATACTTTCCATGTGCTTGTGAACACTGGTGGGTAAAGATGTTGTCTGGAACTATTCAGGATGACAGGAGTATTCAGATGACATGAGTAGGCTACTGAATTAACCATCTTGGAATCAACCCACTCCTGGATTTCTTGTTATATATTATGTGATATATTAATTCCTTTTAGTGATTAAGCTCTTTTGAATTGAGTTTCTATTCTTGCACTTCATCCTAATGGAAACAGTGTTTATAAGTCGATCTCATTTCCTTCCAATTATAATGGCTAAATTTGAAGCTACCGTCCTCTGTAACTCTCCTACATCCATTACCAGTATTTACTTACCGACAGTGAACATCGATATTTGGTTTTATTGAACAGAACTCATCACCATCATAACAATAAAGTTTTTATGTTATCTTTCCATTTCAAAGTACATTTGTTCACAGCTCAGCTTACTTGGCTTAGTCATTTCATAAAACAGATGAGACCAAGATGCTGGATATAGAGGTCTAGGATATTTTAAATTTTATGCTTGCAAATAAGAACAGTACATTAAGCTTTTACAGAAATGCGATGAACTGATTTGACTGCAACCAAAATAAAGTGTTTTCTAGATTTTATTTTAAACAAATTTCTAACCCAAAGATAAGAACCACAGACTCAAAGCAATTGTTTAAATAATCATTAAAAAAATTTTTTCTAACCAATGTCATCATAAAAATAAATAAATAATAAAAATTAAAAAAATAAAAAATTAATTTTTTTCTGATTCTAGGTCTTAATTAGCTTTAGTTCTAAATGTCAACATGTACTATATGTCATAATAACTTCAGAACATCTAGGAAAAAATGTCCAAAAAGAGGTTTTAAACGTGGTCTGGAACACATGCTAAAAGCCTTAGGCACAGATTTAGTATTTGCATATGGGTGGTAACTATAACGATGAGAATGGGTGACAGCTTTAGGAACTTAGGTGGAGCACAAAGAGAGAACAACTAAAGACTGAACACTAAAAGGGTGGGCAGAGGAGGACGCGCCAGGGAAAGACATAGACATGAGAGCTAAGAAGAGAATCAGGAGCAGCTGGGAGGCCCAGGAGACCTTTTCAGGAAGTAGCTGTTATATCCCAGACACTATGAAGAGGCTGAGCTACAAGAGAGCTGAAGCTGAAGGTTTCCTGACTACATATACTTGTCACTTGCCAAAGCAATGAAAAACAAGGACTTTTTCCCTAATTTCCAACCTCAATTTTTTCCTTTTCTTTTTTATGTTTATGCCAGTATCATGTTAAAATATTACATTGTGCACTGTGGGGATTTTATACAAGATCACGTGTTATTTCATATACACATATATTTCAAGAGGGCTACACAAGAAATTGGTGGCTTCTGGTCAAGATGATGGAGTAGGTAAATGCTGTACTTGTCTCTTCTTGTGACCATATTAAGATTATAACTAAACTACAAAACAACCATCATTGAACATTGCCTGTAGTCAGTGTGAACAGAAGTCCTAAAAGTAAGGACATACAGAAGAAGCCATGTGGAGACTGGTAGGAGGGGTGAAGATGCAGAACAAGCTGGCCCAATAGCCATATGTGGCAATAAAAAAATCAGGAGGAATGTCTCAGCTGTGGAGGTTCCCTTGAAAAAGTGAGGGGTGCCAGCCCCACACCAGGCTCCACAAACCAGATTTCCAGTGCTGGGAAGAAAAGTCTCAACAATTTCTGGCTGTGAAAACCAGCGGAGTTTGTGGCTGAGTGAGATGGAGGGCTCCTGGAGTACCAAGCATTCTTCTTAAAGGGCCCATGTACAGACTTAGCTGCTGAAGGACTCACTCACTCTGAGCTCCCGCTCTGGGGCAGCATTCAAAAGGCACCAGGGATATATGGGGAGGGATCGAATTGTTTGGCTCCAGGGCAAGAGCTGGAGGGTCAGCTTTTTCCCAGAGTGCTGGCAGATCGGTCCTTTGCTGAGCCCTTCCCTACCCAGTGTGCAGACATAGGCGCTGCTTTATCTGAGTCTCCATCAACCTGGCTAACATCCCGTTCACTGACTCTGATGCTGCTCTGAGATCCTGCCCCACCTAACTTGCATGCCCACCCAAGCGGCTTCCAGTGGCTTTTGCATACAAATGGCCTGTTTTGGCTTATGCTGCAGACTTTCCTAAAATATCCCAAATGAGACATCTGGCCTTGGCATATCCCGTACCTCTTGCTAAGCAGCCCCAAGCCCGGCACTAGCAGCAGTAGGCCTAGTTCACAACTTAGCCTCTCCTAGGCATCTCCAAGTCTAGAACAAGTGGCAACTATCTGCAGATCACTTCGTAGCTCATACTAAATGGCCCCAGGTAGGACACAAGAAGCAGCTGACCTTGGCTAGCAACGGAACCCCTCCTAAGAAGCCCCAGAAGCAACACACCCAGCAAACAGCTTTAGACCATACCAGAGCACCACCCAACCACCTCCAGGAATGACATACTCAAAGGGCAGACAGGGCAGGCACCAGAGCCCTGAGGGGAATGAGTCAGACAAAGACAAATGCCATATAATTTCACTTATATGTGGAATCTACAGAACAAAATAAATGAACAAAACAAAAACAGACTCATAAATAGAGAACATTTTGATGGGTGCCAGAGGGAGGGAGGTTGAGGGAGTGAGTGAAAAAAGGGATGGGATTAAGAAGTACAGATTAGTAGTTACAAAATAGTCATGGGGATGTAAAGTATACCATAAGGAACAGAGTCAAAAATACTGTAATAACTATGTACAGTGTTAGTTGGTTACTAGATTTATTAGGGTGCTCACTTCCTAAGTTATATAAATGTCTAATCATTATGTTGTATACCTGAAACTAATACAATATTGTATGTTGACTGTAACTGAAAATTATCAGAAAAAAAGAAATTGGTAACTGTTACCTCCAGAGCAGCCAATATCTGGGACACCCTTGAGGAACATGGATTTAAAAGAGATTTCCTACTTTGGTACATATAAATGTATCCCCAATTCCAAAAATAAATAACGTTAAAGGTAAACAAATAAAATAAAGGTCATTTTATCATGTTGAAGATTCGTGATTCATGATTATGGACGAAAGTATTTTAAGACTTTGCGGTGAATGGAAAAAATGTTATGACTTATTCCTCTGAACCCACGGTCCCTGTGGTTTGGTTTGAAGGGGAGACAGGTTAGAGATTATTAAAGTAACATTAAGTTAGCATTGGCCAAAGAGACCATACTAAAGAGTGGTATGGTATACTCACTGTATAGTATGTCATCAATCATTTATATGCTAGATGATTGATTAGTGCTAATGAACAGATTTCATATAAACATTCAAAAGTCAGTCAGTATTCTACCTGCAGTAATTCACCCACTTCTGAGGTTGAAACATGCATGGTAATAGATTGAGCAGATCCTGTTTTCAGGTACCAAGTCCTGAATCCTGTACTTATGCTTCACAACACAATTAGAGCTGCTCGCTTTGGCAGCACATATACTAAAATTGGAACAATACAGAGATTAGCATAGCTCCTGCGCAAGGATTACACGCAAATTCGTGAAGTGTTCCATATTTAAAAAGAAAAACACAATTAGAGTATTTGTATTATTTATGTTTGCCTCATTAAATTCTCAGTGTAATCAAAATATGCTCTTGGAGAGTTTTGCTATTTTCTTTTTACAGAAGTGATTTATTCAAGAGATATGGGTGTAAATTATAGAAAAGGTGGTTTTGTTAATATAAAGAAACGGGGAAACAGCTTCAGGTTAAACACAAATTGTTCAGTCCTGCAAGTCTTGGATTAAAAATCTAGCTGGTATGCAAAATGATTCTCAGAAATGTATAATGCTGTTCAGTTTTCTCTTTTCTATCTGTAGGAGAATTTGGGTTAAAAACAGCAACACGAGCATCCAAAGATATGGCTGCTGTAAATACCAGAGTATGTATGTTTTGGTATTCTAAGTAAATGATTAATCTAAGTAGCCTCAAGGTTTTAGAAACAAATCCGTGAAGTGAAAAGTTGCTTTTTAATGTCCTGTAGCCAGGTCTCCAGCCATGCCACCCTGAACGCACTCGATCTCATCTGATCTCAGAAGCTAAGCAGGATAGGGCCTGGTTAGTACTTGGATGGGAGACTATCTAGGAATACCGGATGCTGTAGGCAATTTTTTTGTTTTTTTTTTGTTTTGTTTTTTTTAAAGTCCTGTAGCCAAGCTGGATAAATTATAATTCAAGTAATTAGCAATGAATTTGGAACAAAGCATATTATTTATTTTTTGTAACAATGGAAAACTGAACTGCTTATAAAGTTCAGATAGAAATGTACAGCTGCTGCCACACCAAACCAGGTTTGGCAAATAAAATAGATATTCATTAACGAAGGAAGTTTTCTTTTTAGCTAAAGGTTAAAGTCCATACAACCTGGACTGTATTTGCTATTTTTCAATGGGAGAAAAAGCTATTTTTATTTCCATGGATAACTGCAATTATGGGCAGTCCCTCACCTAAAAAAGTAGACTTTAGTTTCATTCAGATGTGGTGTAAAATTTCTATGAAGTAAAAAATTGAATTAGCCATATTTTCCCTTTTTAAATTATGGTAGCACATTAAGGTCTCCGTTAGTCATCTTTCTTGTTTTTTCCTCACTGTTGACTACTTGCCCACTATTCAAGTTTCCAACATGTTCTATAGCTACTGCCCTATTTTGACTTTTGTTTTATCCCCAAATTCCTTTCTAATTACTCTATATCTGTTGCCTACATTTTTTTTACTATGCACAATCTTCCTAACCATTTTTGCATAATGCTTGCAAGTGAGCTTCTGACAACTTTGTGGCCTTTTAGCCCTCATCCTTTGCAACATCTTTGTGGCATTTGACAGTTAACCCATTTACTCTCCTGTGCATCTGTTTCCCTAGGCTTCTTAGATGCTGATCCTTGTTCTCTTCCTCTTTAAATTCTTCTATTTCCTTCCCTTTGCTTTCTAAATGAGAATGTTTCCCAAGGTTCTAGCATGAAAAATTTCCCCCTCGTTTTACAATTTTACGCATGAGAACTTCATTAATTTTTACCTCTTCTATTACCATATTTACTCATAGCTTATTTTTATCTATTGTCTTGATTCCCAAGTTTCTGATCCACATTTATATCTGCCTGCTAGATGTTACACTCACAGAGTAAATATGGTGTTTATTGGGTTATTTAAAGTATTCTATCCTTTTAAAAAATCTTCTATGGACCCTAATTTTTCTGCCAGCTACTACCATGTTTCTTTGCTCCCTTCTACAAGATAATTCCTTGACACGGTTATCTCTACTTAACTCTCTTATCTTCCTCCCTTTCCATTCTGTCTTGAAGCCACTCAAGTGAGGCATTTCCCCACCACCATTCTATCAAAGTTGCTCTTGTCAGAGCTATGAATGATTTGCCAAATCCAGTGGTCAATTCTCAGACCTCATTTTATCAGATTTCTCAGGAGCATTTGCTATAGTTGTTCATTCCCTCTTTCTCAAAACAATTTCTCTACTTGGCTTCTAGGAAATCACATTCTTATGTCTTTTTACACTACTGGACACTCCTCAATCTGCTTTGCTGGATCCTTCTCCTCGTTGAAACCTCTAATTGTTGGAGCGCTCCAGGGCACAGTCGATAGCTCTCTTCTTTTCTCCCTCTACACTTCCTACCTAGGTGATCTCATTTACTCTCCTGATGTTAAGTATCACCTATTTGGTATTTTGCTTTAGAACACAAGTCTCCCTTTACCTGTGGTTTTGCTTTCAGAGGTTTCACAGTTATCTGCAGTCCAAAAATATTTAGTTGAAATTTTCAGAAATAAATAATTTCTTATAATTGTGTATCATTCTGAGTAGTATGAGGAAAACTCACTGTTGTTCCACTCCATCCTGCCTTAAAGTGACTCATCCCTTTGTCCAGCATATCTGCACTGTGTATGTTCCCTGCCCATTAGTTACTTAGCCCTCTCTACTAGCAGATCAAGGACTATGGCAGCATCGTGGGGTTTGTGTTCAAGTAGCCTTTATGCGACTTTATAATGGCCCCAAAGCACATGAGCAGTGATGCTGGTAATTCAGACATGCCAAAGAGAAGCCTTTGTAAAGTGTTTCCTTTTGCGAGAAAAAAGTTCTCGACTTAATAAGGAAAGAAAAAAAATCACTTACTGATGTTCTAAGATCTACAGTAAGAATAAATGTTCTACCCATGAAATTAGGAAGAAGGAAAAAGAAATTCATGCTAGTAATTGCTAGTTTTGCTGTTGCACCTCAAACCGAAAGTTATAGCTACAGTGCATGGTAACTGTTTAGTTAAGACGGAAAAGGCATTATATTTGCGGGTGAAAACATGAACAGAAAGCATGCTCTGATTTATGTCATGTTGCCTTAGAAAACATTGAACCTATAGGAAGTCTTCAGCAAGGGATTCCCTGAAACAAGTGACACCAAGCCATTCACATCAAGTACGGGATGGTTACAATAATAGAGAGAGAGAGAAAGAGAGAGAGAAAGGAAGAGAGACTACAGTCACGTAATCTTTATTACAGTATATTGTTATAATTATTTTATTATTTGCTGTTCATCTTTTACTGTGCCTAATTTATAAATTAAACGTTATATGTATGTACAGGAAAAAAAACATAGTATATAGGATTTGTACTACCTGGATTTCAGGCATCCACTGGGGGGTCTTAGAACATACCTCACAGATAAGGAGGGACTACTATAATTTTTATTAGAACATAGCCCTGCTCATTCATTTGCATACTGTTAATGGCTGTTCGTGCAATAAGAACAGAGTTGAATAGTAGTAATAGAGACTGTATGGCATGCAATTTCTAAAATATTTACTATTTGGCTTTTTATAGAAAAAGTTTGCCAATCCCTGTTTTAGAATATATCCATGAATAACTTCTTAAGAATTAGTGACCTAAAGGAAGTTTCTGGTATCATGCTAAAGAGTTATCAGTTTGGTATGATAAATAAAACCATTCTATTAAGATTGGATGAAGAAACAAAATGTATATTTATCAGAAGACTGAACACACAGAGCCCATACCAAAAGATGTAACTTTATAGGAATAAGTTCAAAGTGCTATGCTTGAGTATAAAAACAGAATTGTTATAAACTCAGAATTGAGAAAATACAAAATAAGTTTTGCATTGCCTGTTAAAAAAATCATATCTCGCACATAGAGCTACAATGTCACGGAGATAGCGAATTAGAGAAAAGGTAGTCTCAAACTGATAGAATCTTATGTTTCAATCCTGCTGGCCAAATACTGAGATCCTTCTCTTTCAAAAGCATATTATCAACATCCTTTACAAATAGCACTGAAACTGCAACTCAATTATAAGTGAACAACACAAAATATTAGCCATGTAATATTTTTATAACATTTTGACATCATCTTGTGATTTAAGGTGCTTAAAAATAATCCACTAATCTCATATGCTTTTCCTTTAAGAACACAAATCAAATGTCTATAAAAAGCCAATCTAGGAACTGAGGTGCTATAATCAACCAACTACAGTTTATATGTCTTCACTCTCATTCCTTCTTGGGTGCAGCTTAGTGAGTAAATGCTACTCTAAACCTTGAGTCTGTGGTCATGTTTCCCACTACATGGTACATATTTTAAAACTGTGAACTTTAGTTGATTGCATATTTAATGTCACCTGTTGAATGTACCATTAAAAACCTAATGTTATCTGAGGCTGGAGTTTAAAAACACTG
>NW_011888798.1:9599717-9614944 GCF_000151845.1 Pteropus vampyrus | reverse complement strand
CCCAACCAGTACCTAGCACAAAGTATGAAAATAACCCAATGGATACTTACTAAAACTGGAGGGGAAAAGGTTGTAACATAAGCACATTATTAAGAGATATGGTATGAATAGCCAAAGAATTAAAGAGTTGAAAGTGATAGCTCTGGAGAATTTGAAACTGTAGAGGGGAAGGTTGGGGGATACCAGGAGATGGCTGTTTTTAATAAAGAGCCTTAAGAGCTACTGACTTATTAAACAATGTACACATAAAACTTTGAAAGTAAAATTAGAAATAAAATCAAGACTTTTCCAGTATGTAAAAACAAACCAGTTATGATGCAATAGACCAAAAGTATTCATTTCTTCATTAAAAGAACTCTGGTTCTTAATGGCATGAATATTACAGGAATTGTGCTTTTTTGCTACATTTGTTGAATTCAAGTAACCTGCTTTAAGGACTTTAATGAACAATTATTCTAGAGAGCTCAATTCAACTCCATCAACAAATATTTATGAAGCTCCTAGAATGTGATAAGTTCTGAGGATAAAAAGACAAAAATGTCCTAGATGAAAAAATCTAGAGCTTATGGAGACTTAGTCCAAATTAAAATGTGCAAACATTTATTTAATAGATGAAAGTCTGTCATATAAAGTATGAGATAATCTTATTCTAGAGGACATACATAGGACCAATGGGAAGAAGCTATAGAAAGTAAAACTCCAGCTCAATACTAATTCTCTCATAATAAGAATAAACCAAATTTCAAGACTTGCAATAGAGCTACAATAATGAAAATAATGTGGTATTTGCATTAGGACAGATATATGGATCAACTGAACAAAATAGAGTCAAGAAATATACTCATACATTTACAGTCAATTGATTTGAGACAAAGGTACCAAGGTAATTGGATGGGGAAAGAACAGTCTGCAACAAATGATATCAGAACAAATGGACATGTGATGAAAAGAAACAAAACCCTCAACCTATATCTCACACTATATACAAAAGTGGAGTTAAAATGGATTATAGAACTTATGGAAGAGATAAAACTATTGAATTTGTGCAAAGGAAGATAGGAAAAACTCTTCGTGACCTTGGATTAGGCTTTTTCTTAGATAAGACTCAAAAAGCACAGAGTATTAAAAAAATTGATAAATTGGACTTCATCAAAATTAACATCTGTTCTTAAAAATACACTGCTAAGACAAGCCACAGCTAGGAGAATATGTAAGAGGTGATAAAAGACTTTTATTCAGAATATATAAATAACTCATACAGTTCAATAAGAAGAAGATAATCCAATTTTTTAATGGGCAAAAGATCTGAATAGACACACCACCAATATAAATGTACAGGTGGCCGGTAAGCACACAAAATGTGCTCAACACTATTAGTCATCTGAGAACTGTAAATTAAAACCATAATAAGATACCATTACATATACCTATGAGAATGGCTAAAATTAAAAAGATTTGTAATGCCAAATGTTGGCAAGGATGCAGAGTGACTAGAATCCTCACATATTTGCTGGTAAAAATGAAAAATATGTACCCACTTTAAAAAACAGAACAGTAGTCTCTTACAAAGTTAAACATACATTTACCACACGTCCCAGCAATCCCACTCCTAAGTATTTACATGAGAAAGAAAAACATGTCCTCACAGAGACCTGCATGTGAATGTTTATAGTAGCTTTATCCAAAACCATGAAAAACTTTAAACAATCCAAAATGTCCACCAACAGGTGAAAGGCTAAGCAAATTTTGGTACATCTATACAATGGTATATTAGTCATCAATAAAAAGAAATGATATATTCAACAAATAAATCAGTCTCAAAAGTTTTATGTTAGAGAAAGAAGCCAGACATAAAATGCTGCCTATTGTATGATTCCATTTATATGGCAGTCTAGAAAAAAAAACAATCTATAGGGACTGAATTCAGATCAGTTGTTGTCAAGAGTTAGAGGTTAAGGGAGGGGACTGATTACCTAGAGGCACAAGGGAACCTCCTAGAGTGATGTAAGTCTTCTCCATCTTGATTTGGATGATTACGCAACTGTATAACTTTGTCCAGACACATCTAATTGCACACTTTAAAAGGGTGAATTTTACTATATGTAAATTACACTTCAATAAATCTGTCTATAAAAAAGTATTTTAATAAATAACCATTGTTGTACTAAAGATGTCAGTGAGATTCAAATTATTGAGATTATTTATGAAGCTAATGAAAGTCAGCATGTTGTGTATACTCAAGTATTATTTTTAAGATGAGATAGTCTTTGTGCCTTAAGATTAAAAAAGCAACAGGAGGATGTTAGAATGAAGAAATAAGAAGCTATCAGGAAGTCAAGGACACAAAAATAGCACATATGAGCATCTCTCAATTACACAACTGGGATTTTTTTAACTGTCAAAAGAATCTCAAAAAGACCATAATAAAAAAAATTACAATGCAAGTATTTCTAGAGAAATTTTTTAAATAAATATTCACTCAAATATAAAAAACATTTATGTGAAAATGGGGATTTTTAATGCTCTCAAAAAGTTGTAAAATGATATTGCTTTTCTGGTTCTGAAATTTTAAGTCAAGATAAGCACTTAACATCAAACCTAAATCTAAAAATGAGAGTAAAAGGAGATTATATACAAATGCTTTTCTAACAATTAAGAAAGCATGGATCTAAAGTTTGGTAAATTTTGTAGTTTTAAGAGGTAACAGTAGCTGACAATCTGGGCTGATAACATTTATAGATACCAGGTATTTTCATGGATGGTTAACACTGGGCATTGAGGTAGATCTTAACCTTTAAATCAACTATTCTTCTATCCCTTCCCTTCCACCAGGCTTCAGTTAGCCCACCTGAAAAGCCGGAAAGTCTTATGTGAACACCTTAACCAAGGCCAAAAAGGAGCAAATGAAATGTTGAGAGCTGGAGTTGAAGGGCTATGCCTTCAATAAGAGGGCGACTTCCTATTACAGAAGCAGGCAACAACGTCCTACTTCATTGTTTCACATGTACCAGGGGCAAATGCTCCCTGATTGCAAACAGCCATAGCTACGTGGCATTAGGAGTTTGTGCCTCTGGAAAGGCCAAGCTAAAATAAAGTGCTTATTTCTCCCACGCTCCAAGGAGAAATCCTGGAGTCAAACAGTAGAGTCTGCATATTTTACAGTTGGGGAGACCCTATCAAGTGCCAGGGCTGACAGTCTAACCTATGTACCCTGGACTAGAATTATGTCAGGTCTAGGTAAACTGAGGCAGATCAGAGGTTATTCTGTGTGGTTAAGGAGAAATGAATCCCCTGTGATTGAAGATCTTGTCATAAACCAGAGTTAAATGAACAGTAGATCCAAGATGGGACTCACAGACCTTTCCCTTTCAGAGAACACCCTCAATAGGTTCCCTGTGCGGGAAGTTTAAAATTCTCAAGCTCAAATTTAAAACACTAGATGAATTTGGCAAACAAAGAAAATTTCTGGAGGAAAACCAATCAGGGGCAACAACCCCAGTCAGGAGAAAACATGTTAACGCCCAAACATTGACAAGTGGATATGAGTCCCTTGCCTGTTTGTTTATTTGGAGACACCCTTGGTGAGGGGCACAAAGTCAAACAGCTGCAAAATAGGAAGGTTATGAGTAAACAAAGAGAAGACAGAATGGGACAAACTCTAAAGAGGTAAATTAGAATAAAACTAGGATTAGACAGTAAAGCCAGGATTAGATGGCATGTTCTGAAATACTGGTTTGTGGGCAACTGGAGGGGCAGTTTAGGAGCTAACAACAAGAACACAGCCCACCAACTAAAACAGTGTACCAGCACACCTCAAACACAGGGCTAGAAGTGAAGAGTTAAGGGGACAGAGTTTGCCTTACAATTCAGACACCAGAATCAAAATCTGTTACTCTTGACCCTTTGATTATTATTCTCCAGGCTGCTGGGAAACCTGAGAAGACGTAGCTTAATTTATACATACCCAGAGCTTTACTATCACCAACCTGTATTGCCATTTAATATCAAGTGTACTTCATAGGTCAAACTATTTCTTTGTTCAAAAGGTAGAATACAAATTAGTTCAAGCTTCACTACCCATAAAGAAGCTGAATGACAGAAGGGTACGTTACATATACAGTCTGAAAAACACACACAAGACTTTTGTATATGAAAAGCTAATTTCATGCTTATTTTCATAATAATTTAATACCCAAATACAATTTCCTTGGCAATAATTCCTAAACTTATTTTAGTGAAATCTACAAACAGAAAAGCTACCCACAAGAATCTTCACAGCAGTACCCTTCATAACAGACTAAAATTGGAAACAACATGAATGTCTATCAATAGTAGAATGGATAAATAAATTGTGGCATATCCTTAAAACAGAATTCCACACAACAAGGAGAATGAGCAAACTACAGCTATACAATATGACAGGATAAATTTCACGAACATGCTGTTCAGGGAAGGATGCCAAAGACAAATGAGTGTAATGTACAATTCCACTTATATAATGTTCAGAAACAAAACAAAACAAAAAACTAGTCAATAGTTTTGAAAGTCAGAACCGTGGTTGGAGGAGGAGAGGACAGTGACTGAAGGCAGTGCACCCTGAACTTCCTGGAATGGATAAATAAATGTAATTTATTTACATTGCCTTTGGGCAATGTAATTCTTGACCTAGATGATGGTCACACAGGAGTGTTCCTTTTGCAAAAAATTCACAGAGTTGTTCACTTACGATGAGGGCATCTGTACATATGACATACTTTAGTAGAAAGCTTACTTTAAAAAATCGGTAAGAAACTTCCTGAAAAGATCTTTTTTTAAAAGTTTAGAATTATTTTTAAAACAAAATGACATCCTAATTTATTGATTTTATAAATTTTGATTCTCATAAACATTTAAAGTATTTATTAAATCTCATAAATAATTCTCATAATAAACATTTTATTATTTCAAAATGTAAGGGAATAATATTTTTCCATCCATTTTTTTAAATCAATGTAGTTCATGAACATAGTTTTTATTTTTTAAAAAGCACATAGCAGAGCTTATAATGAAGAGCAATTGTCCCCACCTTCATCCCTCTTTACCCCCAGTCCCAATAGAACTCCTGAAAGGCAACCTTAATAATCTTAGGTAATATGCTTATTTTGCAATTTCATTACTCTTCAATTCCAGATATTATCTATTGACATCTGTGGAAAGAGAAAATCATAAAGTCATATTCTTTCATTCTAGCCTGACTAGTATCTCTGAGATCTGAGCACTAGGCTCCAGTTAACAGTTGTTAATGAAGAAATTTTAAAAACAGAATACTGATTTTCGAAAGCTTTCCAGGGGATTCTAATGCATAGCCAAGGGTGATAAAAGCTGAGGCAATTAGAGAAGGAAAAGGCTGGAATACATGTACATTTCTATTACCATAAAATTTAAAACAAAACCATAATAATTTTGTACCTCGCATTCAAAAAGTTCATCTTCTGCCTAAGTTATTTGCTAAGAAAGAAAAGTGACTTTATTGATTGTTTTAAGGACTATTAACACTTAAGCTGGTGTCTAAAATTTTTGCTGGAGCAAACTACATTTGTTGAAATGTCTTTTATAGAAAACTGTGCCTATTCATTAAAAACTGTAAACTATGTTTGCTTTAGTAAGTTGATTTTAATATCCAGATAAGTTATTCATAATGACATCACTGATCTAGCTCTAGTTATGATCTAGCTCTAGTTAACTCAATCTATATAAAAAGACAGTACAGATTCTCACAAACTTAGGAACATGACTCAAGCGGCATTTCCTCTCTGCAAGCAAAATAAAATGACTAACATACTAACTTTGAAACAAAATGCTGAATTTGATTTGTCACCACATCCCACTACAAAAGATTTGGCTTCCCAGTAAGGAAAATTTAGCTCACTACAAGCACCCTCCTACTTCACCTCCTCCTTCTTTTGCCCAATGAGGTAGCTATAAGAATGACTGCACTATTCATCACATTTGTAACTTTAGAGAATATATTTCAGCTTCTAGTTCTAGTTACAAAAACTTTAGACTACTGGATCCCAAATCTGATTACATGCTGGAATCTCCTGACAAACTTAAAATAACAAATAAACAAACAAACAAGCTCATACCTAGGTCCTACTCTCAAGGATTTTCATTTAATCAGTATGATGTGGTTTGGGCAACAAAATTTTGAAAGCTTTCCAGGTGATTTTAATACCAACAAAGTTTGAGAACCACTATATAACATGAAGATTTTAGTAGTAGCAGTCATGCCTGCTCTTCTTAACATCTGTTACATTTACTTTTTCATTTTTCACATTTTTTAGGTTGATAAAATATAGGTTATATTCTATAATCATAATTAAACTTCCATACTTTGAACAGAAAGTTCTTTTTTAAAAATGATAATCAATACACACACAGCATATACAATGTTAGGGTTTAAATGAATACTGTTCATAGCAGAACCAAGAAGTGTGTCAGGTTGCATTTCTTTCTCTACTATGCTACCTCAAAGTCAGAAGTTTCTTTTTCTTTAATTCCATTAATTTCTCAAAATCGTATTATTTTAATCTGGACATTAACTTTTTTACCTAGTTATTTTATACTAGATTTTCTGGCCATCTTTTTTTGTTTTTACTGAGATAAAAAAAAAAAATGTCTGTTTAACCATAGTGCCAATATTATCCTGCCTGTTATTAATTCTACTTTATCGATTTTTATTCCAGTCTTCTTGGACAAAACAGAATTCCTTCTTTAATATGGTCTGATTGCTTCTCTTGCATGATGCATAAATGTCATCTGGAACTTTTACTCACTGAACTTTTGGGTCACTTTCATTGGTCGTTGTATCCTCTCCTGCTTCTCACACTTGTTTTAACATAAAAAGTCTCAACTACCAAGGTGATAAGTCATTTATCTCTTCATTTGACTGCACATATATTCAAGTGTGAAAATGACTTTAATTTGACCTCATGTTTTCTATAGTTTGCTTGGGTATAGAATTTTAGGTTAAAATTCATTTTTCTTCAAAGCTTTGATGAAATTGCCTCACTGTCTTATAGTATTCACATTCTACTTTTGTTTCTTTTCTCTAGAAGATTTTTGGGATCTCGTATATAATCCTGATGTTTTGAAATTTCAAAAGAATGTGTTTCCTTCATTCTACTTGGTACTCAGGGAGACCTTTTAATCTGGAAATTCATGCCTTTCTTCACTTTTCACTATAAACACCCCAAATTTATTGCAAGCTTAAGCGCTAGGAACTGTGTTAGTTCGAGGGTGGCAGTAAAGTACAAAAAAACCCAAACAAACAGTTTGCAGTCACGGGGCTAAAATCTTAGTGAGGGGAACAGAATAAACGATATAAGTTAAATGTATAGTATATTAGATAATGATTAGTGCTAAGGTTAAAAAAGCAAGAAAGTGGAAAATGAAATAGTAAGGAAGAAGGCATGGAAATATGGATCGGGTGGCCAAGGAAGGCCTCACACAGAAAGTGGATTTTGGATAAAGACCTGAAACAAGTAAGGAAACTAAGGCATGAGGGTTAGCATGGTTGGGGAAGGCCATTCCAGGCAAAGGGAAAATAAGTACAAAGGTTCTGAGACAGATGTATGTCTGGCGCAGCAAAGTGAGCTGAGGGAGGGAGAGGAGGAGGTTATGAAGTTAGAAAGATTATGGGGAGCAAGATTCTGTAGGCTCTAGTCAGTCTTGGTAAGGACTTTGGCTTTCACTCTGTGATAAGATACCATGATTGGGAGAATCTGAGCAGAGGAGTGACAGGATCCCATTAATGTTAAACAGGATTATTCTAACTGCTCTGTTGAGAACACATACAGAAGGAAAGGTCAGTTAGAAGAAAACAGTTGGAAGCCTGCTTAATAATGTCAGACAGAGATGATGGTGGCTTGAAAGCAGGGGTAGCAGTGAGGATAGTGGGAAGAGTATGAAGTTCTATACATATTTTGAAGGTAAACTTGACAGGATATTCTAATGTAGTGGACTTATGGCATGAAGGAAAGGGGCCAAGAATCAACCCAAACTCTTTGGTCTGAGGAAATGGAAGAATGAAGATATCAATAACTGAGATGAAATAGACTGAGAGAGAAGCCAGTTTCTGGCAGCACATACCAGGAGTTTGGTTTTAGCTTTATTAAGTTTGAGATACCTATTAAACATCTAAGTAGGATGTTAAATAAGCAGTTGGATATACAGAGCTGAAGAGTAGATAAGAAATCTGGTCTGGAGATACATATTCGGGAGCCATCAGCAAGTAGATGACATTTTAAATGTTGAAACTTGATGAAATCTCCTAGGGAAGGCATAGGAAAAAAAAAGAAGAAATATCCAAGGACTATGCCCTAGGACACTCTATCATTTAAAAGAAGGAACCATGAGTAATAGCCTGCATAAGCCACTATGAAGAAGTAGCCAAGAAAATGACCATCCAATTATGGTGGTATAAAGAGGTCAGTGATTTCTTCTCTCTCTTTCTGTCTCTGTCTCTGTCTCTGTCTCTGTCTCTGTCTCTGTCTCTCTCTCTCTCTCTCACACACACACACACACACACACACACATTATTAAACTACACAGAATTTTAACAACAATCATTTCAGGGTTGTAGATTGATGCAGAAAACAAATTGAGAACATTTATTCTTAAAATCATACTAAAGCTCCAAGAAAAAACAGCAGAAGACTATGGCCTTTTGCCTGAGGTTGGTCCCACTGCACCCCACACCCACCAATTCTGTTGGCAAGAATAGTAGTTTCTTTTTTTAACTTTTTTTAATTGTGGTAAAATACACATATAAAATAACATAAAATATACCAATTTAATTGTACTAGTTTAAGTGTACATTTCAGTAGTGTTGAGTATATTCTTGTTGTTGTGCAACTAATCTCTAAAACTCTTCATTTCACAAAACTGAAACTCTATACCCATTAAACAACCACTCTCCATTTCCCCTCTCTCCCAGGCCCTCTCAACCACCATTCTATCTTCTGTCTCTATGAATCTGACTGCTCTAAGACCAGTAGTTTTGCCATCATGGGGTTGCAGTGAAAACTAGCAGCTTTGCTGCCAGAGGGGTCAGACTCAATTAGAGGTGGAGGATAAAAACCTCATGGCTTGGCCCTTTAAAGGTGATGGACTCACATGGCTTTTCAAGTTTGTCAAGTAACAGAGGGAGAAATAAAATAACATACTGGAATAACATTTTAAAAGTTTTCATTGTATGACAAATATATTGGAATTAGCACTAGATGTCAGCCTTATGTAAGAACATTTTGGCATTCTACCTTAAAAGTGTATTTCCCTATTAACAAAAAAATACAAGTGAAAAACAAAAAGTGGTGGACTTAAATGAAAATGAGCAGAGAAAATGTGAAGCTCTACTACATCCAAAATTGTGATCCCAGCTGGGATTAGCAGTGGACAAACCAGAAATTTAATGGGACATCCTAGCAATAAGAGAATCATAAAAGGGTTGAGATAAATTCTCCACACAGTCTCTGGCTGACTAAGAAACTACAGAGCTTGGTTAAAAGTGAAAACTAAGAGAGGCTTGGGAACCTCAATCTACGTATAAATTGTTAGGCAGGAGGTGGAAACCTTAAGGGCTCAAGGTGTTAAAGCATAATCTCTACCCAAACCATTGGCTGATGACTACGCTATACAGACAGAGGGACAACACCTAAGAATCTAGACTAAAAAAATAAAAAATAAGAATAAAAACATTGCATTGATCAGAGACATCATTGGCTGCACACTGTGGGGAACAAAGAATGTAAAACAGTATCCAGATCTGTTATGTCATCTAAAATATACAGTTTCCAACCAAAAATTACTAGACATACAAATAAACAAGAGGAAAAAAATCAGTTAATAAAAACTAAGTGGGACTAGATGTTGAATTTAGCAGATAAAGAAATCAATGTAACTATTACAAAGACATACAAAGAATTAAAGGAAAATAGGATGACTATTGTTCAATTTGGATATCTTAATAAAAACATAGAAATTATAAAAAATAACCAAATGGAAATTCTGGAATTGAAAAGTACAATAACTAAAAAATTTCTCGAGGGGCTTATGGTAGGTAGAATTCTATGATGGTCCCCTAAGACCTCCCCACACCCTCATGCACACACCCTGCGTAAACACAGAGGAGTGATTAAAGGGTTCATAAATGATAGCAAGAATTAATGGCATTAGCCTCAAAAGATGGATTTGCATTCTAATAAAGAATTAATGATTTAAAGGTCTCAACTGGAAGCTAGAAGAATGCCAACACCACCAGTTGGCCATAACACCTCTTAGATATGGACAAAAGAGCTTACAAAAACTACACAGAAAACTATAAAGTCTGTGTGTTGGGGAGAACTAAAATGTTATGTAAGATGTTTGCATATATGTAAACATGCACATGAATAATGGCAAACTATAGAAAACTGTATTATCTAAAAGTGACTGCATCGATACATATATGCCTTACTGTTCAATTGTACACCTGAAACTTACTGGATTTCGTTAACCAATGTCACCCAAAAAAATTTTTAAATAAATTTAAACAAACAAACAAACAAACAAATAAATAAATAAAAGTGATTGCATCAATATCTCTCATTATACATGTTCATCTTGCAAGGTGATATTGACTCTCCTCTTAAAATTAGGTTGGTCTATGTCTACAGCCAGAGTGACACTGGGTGACTTCCAAGGTTATCATAAAAGGAAATACAACTTCTGCCTAATCCTTCTTGAATGCTTTAGTTACCATGCTTCAAGGGATTGTAGAGATCCCAGCCAAAAGCCTGAATCAACTGCTAGACATGTGACTGAGAAAGCCTTCAAAACGACTTCAGCCCTGCTACTCTCTGACTGCAACTGCATGAAACACTAAATGAGAACTTCTCAGCTGAGCCCAGCCAAACCTCTGAAACATGGAGAAAGTAAAACAATTGCTATTTTAAGCCTCTAAGCTTTGTGGTAGTTTATTATGCAGCAACGGGTAATCGGAATAAGAACAATCACTGAGCACCTAATCTGTGCCAGGCACTGTGCCAAGCGCTTTCCAATGATCACTGTATTTCATCCATACAATTATTTAATGAGGTGCTATTATTACTCATTTTGTAATGAGCAAAATGATATTAATAGAGGCTAAATAAGGCCATGATAAGAGGTAGAACTGACACTAAAACAAAGGTCTCCCTCATTCCAAAGTTGAGGTTTGTTTGCATTAGAAATATTCTATGATGGATGATAATAATAACAATAATAACTCATTTATTGAAAGCTTCTATACCAGTCACTTTTCTTAGCCAGTCACTTTTTGAAGCATTTCACATGTTCTAACTGTCTTAATCCTCACAAATGCCCTATGGTGCAGGTAATATTATTATTTTGCTTTTATAGATTAAGAAGTTGAGGCATATGTCATTAATCATCAGAGAAATGCAAATTAAAATCACTATGAGATATCGCCCCACACCTGTCAAAATTACTATCATCAATAAATCAAGAAACAATTGTTGGCAAGGATATGGAGGAAAGGGAATCCTCATGTATATTGGTGGGATTATAAATTGGTACAGCCTTTATGGAAAAGAGTATGGCATGTCCTCAAAAAATTAAAAACAGAACTACCATAAGATTCAGCAGTCCCATTTTTGGGTATTTATCTAAAGAAATCCAAAACACTGATTCGAATGACATATGCACATCTATGTTCATTGCAGCATTATTTACAATAGCCAAGACATAGAAGCTACCTAAGGGTCCACTGATGAACAGAGAAAGAAAAAAGTGGTACATATATATAATGGAATATTACTCGGCCATAAAAAGACTGAAATCTTGACATTTGCAACAACCTGATGGACTTAGAGGGTATTATGCTAAGGTAAAGAAGTCAGAGAAAGACAAACTCCATATGATTTCACTTTTATGTGGAATCTAGAAAAACAAAACAAACAACAAAACAAAACAAGAAATAAACTCATAGATAAAAAGAACATTTGATGGTTGCCAGATGGGAGAAGGTTTAGAGGATAGGTAAAAAAAGGGAAAGGATTAAGATGTACAAGTTGCCAGTTATAAAAACAGTCATAGGTATGTAAAGTAAAACATACAGAATATAGTCAGTAACATTGAAATAACTATGCATGGTGTCAGATGGGCACTAGGCTTATCAGCATGATTTCTTCCTAAATTATATAAATGTCTAATCACTATGTTGTACACCCAAAACTAATGTAATATTGTGTATCAGCTATAATTGAAAAAATATTAATAAAAAATAAAAATTTTTTAAAAAAAGAAGTTGAGGCCCAGAGAGCTTAAGTAACTTGCTCCAAGTCAAACAGCTAGTAAATGGAAGAGCCACCACTTACACTAAGGCGATAAAACTTCAGAACCTTCTCCTGTTGCTTTTATATTATTCTTTAAATTACAGAAAGCATTCTAGCCAAGATAGAGTAACAGAGACTTATCTTCCTACCTAAAATAACCCCCACAACTACAAAATAATTAAGCAATGGTTGTTAAGACACTGGATATGAGGCAACAAGGGGTAGTGATCCCTGAAAAACAGAAACCAAACGATGTGAGCTCTAAAAGTGCCAAAGCTTACAGCCTGCAGAGAGCTTTCAAGAGGAACCCAGGCAGCGCCTGATAGTCTCCACAGTTTACCTAAGTTGAGGAGATGGTGCTGGGAGTCTGGGGGAACCAAGAAAATTAAATTTCACAGGGCAGGGTACTAAAGAAGAAAGCACTGCCCAGACAGAGCTCTGAGACCTACAAAGGGGCCCCTCTTTAGCCAAGGACTGATTGGGGCATGCCTGTCAGCAAACTACCTGAGTCTAGAGAAAGAATCACTTGCAAGATCAGAGAGAACAATCTCCACACCAGGAATAGTTCCTGTTCATAATTCCCAAATAAGTGGTAAACAGAATGTCTACAAATTAGGTTTGATGACAAGTTCATAATATAGGCTTTTGCTATAGATAAATATAATCAATATTAATATTACAATATTATGGTATTATAGTTTAGTACTACAAATATAGGTCTAAAACCATGAGCTTTAAACTGAAGATATTGTACTTACACTGACCAGACTAGGGTATATTGAAAAGAAATTAGTTCTGAAGTTAAAACTCTTCAAATAAAGGTTCCGTCATTTTCTGACTGAGAAAACTTAAATTCACTGAGCCCAGTTTCTTCATTAGCAAAACCAAGGCAACAGTATATGTCTCAAAAGATTAAGAGGATTAAATAATTTAAAGCATGTAAATCATTTAACAGTCTCTAGTCAAAGTAAGAATTCAATAAACATTTCTGGCCTGGAAAAGACTGAACTGGATGTAAATTCAAATGGAATTTAAAGTAGAGTAAAAACATTTATTACTTTATTTTTTCAATCTTCAGAGATACGCTTGCACATATATATGAATAAATTGCTGTGCTACCAATAAATAATTTAAAGACTAGAAAAAAAAAAAACATAAAGGCACCGACAGACACTTTCTCCAACAAATCTATTAGCATAGAAGTCTTCTTTACTTTGGTTGATCACAACTACTGCAAAGCTCCTACTTCCCTGTAAATGAGACCCCAAGCGTCATTTTCAACATTGTTCCCAAAGGCTGCATCCAGTTATAATCGATGACTACGCTTCCATATAACTAAGATACAAACATACACAGTATTTAAAAGTCTGTGATTTGCTTTAAAAAATATCCATTGGGGGACAGGGCTCGGAGGATCTACTTGGGTTAGTAACTATCAAAGCTGACGGGTACATAAAAGTTCATCATATTATTCCTTTTCTGTTTTATATATATTTGAAAAAGATCTACATTAAACATTTAAACAATGTTATGGGGAGATGACATAAGTAACTAGAAATTTTTACTGGAGCACTTGTAATATTCTTGTCTTTCCAGAAAATGCATTAGGTCTTGCTTACAACTGCCAACTACCCCTGCTTTTCCTTCTACTTTTCTACAAAAACACTGTCAGAAAGTTTCTCTTGACTGACACAAGCACTGGCCACAGAAATTGACTCTAGATTTATAATCTTGGGAACTAAGTTTAATTCAGAAAAAAGCAAGTACTTTGACCTTGGAAGAAAAAGTTCCAAATCCATTCATCTACAAAACCGTGAGTTTCTACATGTTAAAGTTTGCTGCATCTGTGGAAGATGCAAGTATCCACAACTCTCATAATTTTAGGAAGCAAAAGCACAAGTAAAAAGGCTGACTTATAAAATCTCGAAGACATGCTATAACTAATTTCAATAGACAAATAAGGCCAGTTCTTGAAAGCAAATTAAGCTGTTATCATTTTGACATAAATATATCCCAAAAAGTGTTTCTCAGAGGAAAATACACTTTTATTTATTTAACACTTCTCCCCTTCAAAAAGTATAAGAGTTGAGGTAATGCAACTTAGCTAAATAAGTTCCCAAGTCCTTTTGTTCTTCTTCCCCTTAACAGCCCCAGAGCCCTCAAATGTCTTCAGAGCTCGGGTAAAAACGGCAGTGGTAGCAGGCGGGGAAATGTGGAGGCCCAGGGACCAATGACACATTGTTCTCCTTAGAGCAGAGGTTGCAAACTGGTAGTCTGGCTTACAAGAGGAATAATTGCTTTGTCCCAAGAGTGCGTTTTTTTTGGAAATTTACATTAGTGGCTAACATTTAACAGGAGAGCAGGAAGAAAATAGAATGGAAGAAGGTTAGAGTTAGAATGGTATCTCCCAGTTCCTGGCAGGTAGTAGGTCTGTTGTAATGATTCCTGAGTGCATACATGGATAAGCTTCTTCATTCTATTGATTATTAAGCAGACTTATCAAAGGACACCCATGCAAAATATCTTATATTTGGAAATCCTTAGTTCTTGTTTTTTAAAGTTCAGATGGGTAGGATGATGGCAGAGTTAGGTAACTGCCATGTAAGGTGGAAATGTTTACATGAACTGCAAATCGATTCAACCCACCAAGAGGGAAAATAGAAATTCAGAAAAGTATGAAATGTCACTGATGCATTTGTTCTTCGAAATTCCTCTGGAAGAGCCAGTCTGCTTACATCCTGAGAATGATGATGAACTGTCACTTGGCCTGAATTTTTAGACTTTAAAAGGTTTTCATGAAAAAATTCCTAAACACTACAGCCATGCTACCCTGAACAAGCCTGATCCCATCTGATCTCGGAAGCTAAGCAGGGT
>NW_011888798.1:9569371-9598306 GCF_000151845.1 Pteropus vampyrus | reverse complement strand
CATTATCCATCTTATTTTGCCTCTCTGGCTTCACTTTCTCCCACCTTTTCACAACCAAGCTACCAGCCTCATTTTGTGCCTCTCTCTCAACCCCACCACCCCAGACCCACTGATCTTTTTACAATTTCTTTAAAGCGCTGGCTCTGGAAATAAAATGTATGCTGGCTCCTCCATTTACACTAGTCAGCATAGGAAAATTATTTCACTTCTGTACCTTTGTTTTCTGGCTTGCAAAGTGAGGATAATCATTTTTAAAGTGAGGATACCAGTTCAGTATACATGTGTTGAAAAAATAAATCCTGCACAGAATTTATACTTTAAAAAACATATAGTTAAATTTTGCGTTAACTATAATAAAGTTATATATAAAAAATTGGCAGATAATCGAGGCATTTTATCCTTCCATGTCCCTCTTATTATCTGCTGTTTAGTTCCTTTATCATTCATTAGTGTCACCATTATTGCTTAGCAATGATCAGAGATGCTTGGAAACTTAGATCAGTGCAATTACTACTTCACAAATGCTCTAACTACTGTCATGTTTTACTTATAAAGCAAGAAGAAACATGTTTAAAATAATCTTCTAGAATAATATGTGGATTCTTCTTCTATATGGTATTTCTCTAAATACTGTGCTCTCTTCGTCTGAAACAATCCCATGAAAATTCCCTACTTATATTCCACCCTGTTAGTAAATGCTTATCTGTCCTTCGAAACCCAGCTCAGACATTAGTCCCCTGAGAAACATTCTCAGATCACCTTTGTTCCACATTTCCATTTTCAAGCAGAATGCCCTCTGTACCCTGAACATCTTTCTACTGTGACATCTATCACATTGTAATAAATTTTTTTTTATGTATGTTCTGCTAGTAGGCAGTGTATTTCTTGAAGATAAGAAAATGTCTTATTCATTCTGCATTCCAAGGGCCTCTCTCTATGCCCAGTATATAGCCATTCGGTGGACATTTATTTGAAATGACTTCAGAAAACAAATAAGGTATTTGGAACCTGATTTGAGGAACACCAGTTAAGAAACAAAGTCAAATTCTATGAAAATGTCATTCCAATTGGAAATTATTACTGGACATTACCTATAGGATTTACATTTTACCATTAAGATAAAATGACAAAATAAAAAATTCTCATAGATCTGACAGATATATTTGCAAACAATGATTTAGTAGAGAGAACTAAGGATCAGTTTTCATAAATAGTTTGAATTCTACTTCTCTCTGATACTATACAATACTGAGAAAATCATCAAGAACTACCCACCTCAACATATCTTTCCCAATACAGCAGGGGTAACATCTAAGATGAGGTCATAAAAATGAAAGTGTAAATGAAAGATAAACATGCTACTGAATCCAAGCAATGATTACCATAGAAACAAGTATTATTGATTATAACTTAAAATTAAACCTCTGCTGATCAAATTAACCTTTAATTGACTAAGAGAAGGCTCAGAAAGAATGACAAATCAATATTTTTCTACATGTGCAACACAGTCTAATTGAAAGTTAATCTTATATATACACACGAAGATAAACATACACCTACATGATACACATACACATGTATCTATCTCATAGAAATTAAGATTTACTTAAAATGTTTCCATGATTCCTCCTTACTAAGGCAAATAAATAGCTCATAAAATAATATTGGTTATACACCTGAAACTAATATAAAATAATATTGAATGTCAACTCTAATTGAGAAATAAAATTTTTTAAAAAAATAATAATATTAGTTATTTGATCACAACTTTGGTTAATAAAATATAAAAATAACACATAATGCAAAATACAGATGATGTATTATTGAACTGTACACTTGAAACCTATATAATTTTATTAACCAATGTCACCCCAATAAATTTAATTTAAAAAAAAGTAAAAAAATATACATACATACACACATATAAGAAAAAATGATAAGAAATAAACCAAAATGTTAACAGTGGCTATCTTTGGGTTGGGGAATAGTACATAAGTCATGTATTTTTACTTTACCAAATTATCTACAATGATCAGATGTTACTTTTACAGTCAGAAAATAGTTATTTGAAAAAAATCTAAGATAAATAAATATCTGGTCATAGAGTTATTTTAATCATAAACAGATTAAGAACATGATTAATAATTTTATTTTAAAAATATAACCATAATAATCATAATAGAAATCAGTTTGAATAAAATTTCATTTTGAGAAGACAAGAGAGACAAACTGCTTATTTGGTATTTTCTTTCTGATAGAGTCCAAAACAGGCATGCAATGCAATAGAAATCACATCTATGCTATCATCTGTAACAGCAACAAAATATCCCTCAGAAAAAGATTTATGTACAAATGCGAATATATATTATGGATATAGCACCTAAAAAATTTAAGAACAGAGATTTTGTCTAGCTTCAAATCCCAACTCTGCTGTTAGGTGGGCAAGTTACTTTACTTCTTAAAGCTACAACTTTAAGAAAGACGGAATAACACAACTACCATAGGAGAGATCTTATAATAATTACATAACAAAAATGAAAGTGTTTTTTAGAGGGCTTGCTTCACAGCAAGAACTGCCTTTTTGCCATTATCAAAAGAACTTTACATTCTTCTCAACAAAATAGGAACTTTTTAAAAATCTCAACCTTTGGTTGAGATTCTCAGTTTGGAAAAAGAATGTTATTTAAAAGAGGAATGAGAATTCCAATAAAATAATAAAGTTTAGTTAGCATGTGGTGAAAAAACCCAGGAAGTATTCCTTAAAAATCAAACCGAAAAATCATACAAACAAAATCTAATTTGGGAAGTCCAACCAAAACAACATTTTGGATAATATAAGAAATACATTTAAGAATATATAATGTTACTATGCAAAAGAATACCTCAATTAAAATTTAATATCAAATTAACTTTAGACTGAATCTGAGATAACATTCCCATACAATCCACTGTTTTTATCATTGAAAAAGCATGAGCTCCTTTTCAAGACATAGATTACTGCTTGTTAAAAGATCATTTAACTGTTGATAAATTTGTTATTCATACAGGATTTAACAAATATTCTAAAATACTCCAAAAGGAGATGTTTTAGTCTCTTGATTTTAACAATTAAAAAACCCAAAGCACAGAGAAATGAAGTACTTCAAATTCTGAATCAAACTTTTTGTCCTATAAACAATGATTTTTTTTATGATAAAAAATGTTACTTCACTTTTTTTTTTCAGAAAAATATTCACCAAGGCAATGAAAGAAATTATAAAGAGTTCTTTAATGAATATAGCTCCATTAAGCAGCCTGCTAGAACATGGTGTAAAGAGAATCGGCACATATTGGCTTTTTCAAGTGTGGGTGTCCTGGTATTCTTGGGATTTTTCGCCCACCCATGTGAGTCAGTTTTATATAACACAGTAACATATAATTTCCCTCCTACTCTGAAGCCAACACTTCAGAGATAACATCACCATTCGTTATTTAAGGAAAATGGTAACTCGGAAAATTTTAATATTTTACAAAATTTGCAAACAACCAAATTATTCCTATGTCAGCAATAAGCTCCTCGGCTTCCAAAGGAGCATTCCACTGTGTTTCAGCATTGTAATAGTTTTGGGGAACATGCTAATATATAAAGCATTTCAATGTACTCAAATAGCACAACTGTATTTAAAAATCTAGATGTTTTACCAACTATTACTCATTTTTGTACATAGAGAAAATCAAGTAATTAGGCAGTGATTTAGCAATTACATTCTTACTGAGGAATTATTTCCATGGCTACTAAAGGTAATTAAGTACCAGGGTTCAAGAAAAGTAGGATTGATTTTGTTTTCTCTATAGCACATCAAATATTCCTTTTCTGAAGGGTAATTGAAAAGATATATGTGTAAAATCAACCACAAATGTAAGAGGAATGTTCAGATCTTTTTGTTGTTTATGCTAAAATAAAACAGTGGTTCCATGAGTTCTTTGAAAATCTTATTATACTGAGATATTTTCTATGAAATTATTTATCATGATAACTTTATTTTCCTTACATTGGAAGGAAGGAGTCTCCAAAGGAAGAAAAGCAGATAAGAATGAAGGATGTTATTTAAAATAGCAAATAGATACAAGAATGAATCTTTTCCTTTAAAGATTCATGGTATTATAAAGAGAAGCACCAACTTTATATAGAATGGGAAACTAATTTAAAATAAAAAATACTGTAGTAGATGACTGCATGGTACATGAATCATTTCCACCTTATACAGCCTACTCAAATTAGACATGACCTGTTTAAGCCCACAGATGTTACACATAGCTTGGTGGTGTTATCTCAGGGTGCTCACATTGCTGCTAAATAACTTTTTTTCCCCTGTTTTGAATCATGATAGGTCAGAATCTACAGTATTTCATTTTAACATGAAGCTTCAATATTCTCATGGAAGGCAGGGTGGTAAAATAGAAAGAGTACCTGCCTTAGTTAAGCAGAAATAGGTCCAAATCTCAGCTATATCTTTTATTAGCTTATAGGTCTTATACTTCAGAAAATTATCCTGAGAGTTGTTGGGCAGTCCACTGTTGATAAATTTGTTATAAATGAACTTCTTCGAGCTTTAGTTTCTTAATGAGTAAAAGAAAGCTAGTAATAAGCATATACCTTATAGGGTTATAACCTCATATACATAAAGCTTCTAGCACATAATATATGCTTTTTAAAATTAAATTCGCATACCTACTCATTTGTATGCCTTAAGAAAGCATACCATTCACTACCACTAGTACAGTAATAATTTTTTATTGCAGTAAAATATACATAACATAAAATATACCATGTTAATCATTTTTAAGTGTACGATTTCAGTGGCATTAAGTACTTTCACATTGTTGTATAACCATCACCACTATCCATCTTCTGAACTTTCTCATCATCCCAAACTGAAACTCTGTACCCATTAAACAATAACACCGCATAACCTGCCTCTTCTCCCCAATTACTATTCTACTTTCTTGTCTCTGTGAATTTGACTATTCTACTTACCTAATATAAGTGGAATCATAAAATTTTTGTTCTCCAGTCACATATTGTAAAGTGTCAAATAATCTACTAACATTATACTTAATAACAGAAAATCATCTTTAATAAAAAACTAAAATAAATAAAGGCATGCATATCAACAGTACAAAAATGTTTATATATGTTCAAAATATTTAGGCTGGGAAAAGGACATTTATTTACTAATCAATTTTCCAGTTAACTAAGAAATTATTACCAGTACCTACATAATATTCTTTATAAATACTAAGTAGCAGTATACATATAAAAAGACCCAGGGAATGTACAATAACTGTGTCTCAAAATAGTTGGTAATATTCTAAAACAGGAGAAAAGTGAAAGACAGCAAAAAAGTAATATGGAAGTATCACATTAAATTTCTAAATGTTTTTATAATAGCGTATCAGGCTATATCACTAGGTAAGCCAACAGCATTACTTTGGTATCTACAAATAGATAATGGTGCCTTGGTATTTGTCTTAATAGAATCAAGGTCAATGGCAAAGATTTCTGGCACTGGCTACAACAACACTATGACAGACATTCTTGTTGGCCCCCAGGTGGCAGTGTGGTAGAGAGCTGAAGACCACTTTCTCAACTCTAAAGCTCCCAATACAAAAAAAAAAAAAAATCTTATGAAGAAAACTTACCTTTGCCTTATAGACTAATGTAATTATAGAAATTAATCTATAACACTAAAATCAAGAGAATTAGTTTCATTCCTGTTTGAGTAAAGAATATATATATATATATTCATACTCATTGGATTCTGCCACATGTTTGACTCAACCCAACTCTATCCTTGAATTTCATCTTACAAAAGAATGGATATTGAATATTTTCAAAAATCTGTATGGTTTGGTTTTTACAGTTCAATTACCATGATAAGCTCAAGGTTAAATATTTTAGTATCAGAAGTTATTTGTTCTAAGGTAGAAATCTTTTTAAAAGGGAGGGGGCAGTATACATACTAGTGAGGTATCATACACCTAGAACTGAGAGGCAACTCAAAAGGGTGTGACTCTAGTCCCACCACACACCACCCACACACTCCATTCATACACTGGGACTTACAGCAGAATATTAGCCATCTGCTTCTCCCTTCATAAGCAGATAGGAACTGTGGCATTTTGTTGTTGTTAATAAACTATTTGTTTATTGTGGCAACACTGATACTAATAAACATAAGATATTCACCCTAACTTTAAAGAATTAGAAATTAAAATAACAGATGAATTCTCACTGATCAAATCAGCAATGACAAAATATATTGGTGATTTATTGCTAGGAGAAAAAGAAATTATGATACATTAGTGGCAGAAATATAAATTGGTATAAAACAGTGGCATTTTTCTTCTGTAGATCAAAGGACTGTTTCACTTTGCACTTCATTTGTTGGTTTCCTCCCTTTCTAAAGATTGAATCCACTCTCCCAGTGGCCAGTTTTAACTGCTGACAGAAACGGTAACTACTGATCAATGTAACAGTCTTCTCATTTTTGTCACTATTCCCCAAAGTCTAGTTTCTCAGTAAAAAAGACTTGTTATTGATAAAAATCTGCTCTTCCTCCATATACAATAGTCTAATCGGGTCTAACTTTTGCGTCTATATTTACACATGAAATGTTTAGTGTTTGGGTCTCAATTACTTTTTCTTCACTTCTAAAGAGTACATTCTTCCTGCCCTCCATCTAATTCTCTGTCTGTAACCACTCTGAAAGTCTGAGGTTTCCAGAGATAATTCATCTACTCATAAATATTTAAAAAACTAATTCACAATAATTAAATCTAACACTTTATGAGTGTCTTTTTTGAACGAGGCATCATGGTATAATCACCAATTTCACAATTTTAAGAATACGCCAACGATCATAATGGTAGAATGGGTAAAACGGTCAGACCATAAGGCCAGCTACAACCAAAACGCATGCTCCTTTTGCTCCACATCAATGTTATTAATAAGTGCATAGGTCCCATAGGCACTACACAGATACTTTCTAGAAAGGCCAGGCATTGAAGTATTACCTCATTCCATTAGGTTATTTTGAAGATTCATAAAAATATACAAAGTGCTAGTAGATATTTAAATTCATCACAGAATGTTCCCTTATATTAAAAATAAATTGCAGCTCAATCAAGAAAAATTCTAAAAGTTAGTAAGCAAATTTGCAAATAAAAATATTAAAATATTCCTATAAATTGGGTGATCTATAAATGAAAGAGCCAACCAAATGCAATGTGTGGACCTTGTTTAGATCCGATTCGAAATCACCAGCAGTGAAAAGACGCTTTAAGTGGGATAATTTTAATATGGGCCAAATAGTAGATATAATAAGGAATTAATTGCCTTTTAATTTGTTAGCTGTGATAATGATACTGTGATTATTAAAGAAAAGTCCTTATTAGAGATTAAAATCGAAGTGTTTATGAGTAAAATATAATTTATTGAATTTACTTTAGAATACACCAGGGAAAGAAAAGTTATGTAGGTAGGAGGCACAGAACAGAACATGTCAATAACTGGCAAAATGTTGGTAATTACTAAAGCTAGGCGATAGCTACACGGAGATACCTTATATTATTCTATTTTGTAATACATTTGAAAATTTCCATAATAAAGATGTTTGGATAAAATAAAAGTCAGTACTGTACTTTGTAAACTTTCTTTCTAGTAAAACTTTGGGTCACCATGTTGCAAAGTTGAAAGATAACTTGAAAATCCAACAAATATTTAGCTCTTGATATTTCTAATGACATAAATTTCTTTTACTGTTTTAAACTCTGTTAGTAGTGATTTTAAGTAGTGATTTTAAGTTCAGTGATATTTTCCATTTTACTTGCTGTGAAGTATGTCTGTGTGTGTACACACATAAACACATATATATACACACATATATGTGTGCATATATTCAGAGAGAGGCAGAGAGAGAAGTAGGGATGGATGGATGGATATGGATGTGTAACATGAAAATCACACTAAATGGAACTTCAGAGGCAAAATGTGATTAGGGGGAAAAATGTCATTTTCTATATGAATTCTTTAGAAGTTTCCCAAAGTCCAAGTAGCTGCACTGATTATTCCCCATTTGCTCCCTCAAGCAGGTAGATTACTTCCTGGCATGTGTCTTCACACAGTTTGATCAACGGAGGTACCAGCCTGAGATTATGGAATGGGAGATTACAGAGCAGGATAAGGAAGATCTGGTACTGGCTGGGTCCCTCTGGAACCACAGATGCTGCCTTTGGCCCCTCCTCCGTAGCCCCAGTCCCTATTGAGCTCTTGTAACACTATTTTTCTCCCCTTGTCCTCTTAGTGGTCATGGCTGTCTACTATTTATTGCTGGTTTCTTGGTGGCTCAAACTAATTATTGGCTTAGTTAAATTAATCTTCTCCATGCGTCCTAATAGTCTCTCATTAAAATCTCTTCAATTGAACCATCTGAGTAAAATTCTAATTTATGCCAGAATTGACTAATGAAGTAGTATAAGAAAACAATGTTAACAAGTTCAGGTATATACATATATAAAACTCTATATATGTGTGTGTAAAAAGTATTTATAATATATACACATACATATATATTACATATATACATATATTTTATTAAGAAGTTAAGAATTATTAACAAATATTAAGAATCCACCTAAGATTATAAAGAAGTTAAAAGTAAAAGAATGGGAATAGATATAGCTGGAAATTACTAACAGAAATTTCCAGCTATGTCTATTCCCATTCCCAATAGGCTGGTGCAGTTATAGTAATATTAAGACAGACTTTAGGTCAGAAAACATTATGAGGGAACATAATGAAAAGAGGAAAAACTCTCTAGAAAAATGTAGCAATTATGAACTTGTTTTTAATTGATAACACTACCTCAAACTATGTAAAGCAAAATCAACAGAATTATAGAGAAAAGTTAAACTGACAAACGTAGAAGAGCATTTTAACGAACATCTCTATAATTGGTGGATTAAGAGAACAAAAATTGGAAAGGATATAGAATAACAAAATTAATAAATTCACTATAATGGAAATAAATGAAACACATGTCCAACAATTAGAAGATACATATTCTGTTAAAGCACTTGTGGAACACTTAAAAAAAACTTGCTAGACCATAAAGCAATAACTTATCTGTTTTTGTCTCAAGATATTAATTTGTATTTCCTAGAATTTTATGTAAATGGAATCATACTCTTTTGGGGGAGGGGCTGGTGTCCTTCACTCAGTATAATTATTTTGAGAATCAGCATATTGATGCATGTCAACAGTTCATTCTATTTTATTGACCAGTAGTATGCCATAATTTGTTTATCCACTCAACGGTTAATGGCCATTGGATTTTTCCAGTTTTTTGCCTATTATAAATCAAGTTGCTATGAACACTCACGTACAGAAAAAAAAAAGAGTTTGCATTCTTTTTTGATGAAGCAGTGAAAAATAACTACTTCATCAGTGGTCTACGCTTAAAAAAATATATATACACACATATACATATGTATATATACATGTGTGTATGTAAATGTTTAAAAGCAAAGTACATTTAATAATTTTGGTGAACTTATTGAAGTAAAAAAAATACAGAAAACTGCACAAATCTTAAGTATATAGTTTGATGAATTTTTATAAAATGAATATACCCATATAACAGCACTAAGATCAAGAAACAGAATATTATCAACACCCCAGAAGCCTCCCTTGTGACCCTCTTCTTTTCACAATACTCCCCCAAGGAAGGGTGGATGCTACCTGAGTTCTATTAGTATGTTCTATGTATTTTACATAAATGCTTATAAATAAATTAGTATCATATTTTATATAAATGGATATAGCTTTTTGTTTGGCTTCTTTTACTCCAACGCTATGTTTTTAAGATTCATACAACCATTATATTATACAGCTGTAATTTGTTCATTCTCATTGTTATAAGTTCTCTATTATGTCAATTATTTCCCATACTGATGATGGACAATTGGGTTTTAGCTAGTGAATAGTGCTATATGAGCATTGTTTACTAAACATATATAGGTACCTATATATCTAAGGGTAGGATTACGAGGTCTCAGAAACTGCATATGTTCAACAATAGTAGATATTGCCAAACAGTTTTCCAAAGTAGTTGTACTGATTTTCTTTTCTAATAGTAGTGTGAGATAGTTTCATGTTTCATATCTCTATTTTTTTTTTTAATTAGACCATTCTGATGGGTGTGTATGTGTAGTGGTATTGCAATTTTGTTCTCATATAGATCTCCAAAAATTAGTGTGTACATATATACATACATATAAATATACATATATACATATATATATAAATATACACATATACATATATAGATATATATAAATTAGTACATATGTTGATTGGAGCACGATTAACTTTATTCCTCAAATCCATTGGATACTTTTAGATAAAAAGTCTGAGTAGGTTAATCTAAAATGAAAGCAGCAGATAAGTTCATCTATTAAAACATATACCTATATTTTCCAGCTTTGTTGAGATATAATTGACATATAAAGTTGTGTAAGTTTAAGGTGTACAATGTGCTGATTTGATATGTGTACATATTTTGAAATGATTACCACAATAAGGTTAGTTTACTCATATGTATCACCATGCATAGTTACTATTTTGTGTGTGTGGTAAGAACATTTAAGATCTACTCTCAGCAACTTTCAAGTACCCAGTGCAATATTGTTAATTATAATCACTGTTGCACATTCGATCCCAAGAACATATTTATCTTATAACTGAAAGATTGTATCCTCTGACCAACATCTTCCCAATTCCCCAAACCCCTAGCTACTACTAGTCTATTCTTTGTTTCATGAGTTCAGTGTTTTTAGAGTCCACATATAAGTGAGATCATACGCTATTTGTCTTTCCTTGCCTAACTTATGTCATTTAGCATAATGACATCAAGGTCCATCCATGGGCCACAAGCAGTAGAATTTTCTTCTTTTTTATGGCTGGAATACTGTGTGTGTGAAGGGGGCGGGGGGTGTGTCTCATATTTTCTTTATCTGTTCATCCATCAATGGATACTTAGGTGGTTTCCATGTCTTGGCTACCATGAATAATGATGAAATGAACATGGGGGTGCAGACATCTCTTAGAGATGGTGATATTACTTCCTTCAAATATGTACCCAGAATTAGGATTGCTCGATCACGTGGTAGTTCTAGTTTTTCTTTTCTGAGAAACCATAATGTTTTCCCTTATGGCACTACCAATATACACTCCCACCAAGAGTGGGTTCCCACCAGCATTTGTTATCTCTTGTCTTTTTGATAATAGCCTTTCTAATGGGTGTGAAGTGGTATCTCATTGTGATTTTGATTTCCTTGATGATTAGTGATATTGAACACTTCTTTCTGAATCTGCTGGCTTTTGTATGTCTTCTTTGGACAAATGTCTATTCAGCTCCTTTGATCAATTTTTAATTGGATTACTTGTTTTTTGCTATTGAGTTATATGAAATCCTTATACAGTTTAGATATTAACCTCTTAATGGGTATATGGTTTATTAATATTTTCTCCAATTTGGTAGGTTGCATTTTTATTTTGTTTCCCTTACTGTGCAAAAGCTGTTTACTTTAACGTAGTTCCATTTGTTTCTTTTTCCTTTTTTTTTTTTGCTTGTGCAAAATATACACCTATTGATTATGCACCAATAATACTTCCAACACAGCCAAGTCTCTCTCTAGACTCTTACATAGTCCTCATTGCTAAAGGAGGGGCAAAACACTGACATTATCCTATAATACAAATTAACACTATTCAAAATACCAAGATTTGGTTTCTCATTAATTAGATGACTTAGGCTGTATAAAATTGATGAGTAAATTTTTGTAACTTATATTTTCTAGATTTTTTATACCCATACTTCAAGGTTCATTCATACTTTCAGCTAATTATCCTTATCTTATTAAATTTAGAGAATAAGCCTGGTGTTTTATATCATAATACTAAAATAATTTAACAAAGAATCTTCTTGTAGCAAAACCACCAAGTGCTTCAATTTTTGTTCACTGATGCAAAAATTCAATTTACATTTAGCCAAACAAGTAAGGATTATAACACTACACAAGCAGTATCTAAATGGGTGATGTAACAGAAATTCGTCAATTTTAGAAGAATACAATGAAAGAAATTAGGTTGTCATCAAGTGATACTTTTAAAGAATACAAATCACAATATTATCTCATACTTTTTGCAAGACCCTTAAATACCACAAGTCTTCTCCTCTTCTGTGCAAACAGATAATTAAAACATAAATTTCCAGAGAAATGAAATACAGTTGTTTCAGAACACCATCTATACAAAAAGTATTAACTAATGATGAAGGTAGCAATGACAGTGTGCAATACTAAGCCTAATAATTCATGCAGGCATCTTTATCTCATTAGATGTAAAGAAATAAAGGGCATATAGCAAAACTTTTGTTCAACTGTACACTAAACATTTCATATATTAATAAGTTTGTCAATTATTTTTAACCATGTATATCCAGTTACACATTACCAGAATAAATACATGTACATAAATAATAATTTAACAAATACTTAAACACTATATCTAACACTGGGCTTAGTAGAGCACGGATTCAAAAATGTAACATGAAGTTTTTCATCATCTTCGAAAACTAGACAAAACAAGAAGATGGTTTACCAAAAATGTTAAATATTAAAAATAACAACAATAATAACCGAAGTATAACTAGAAAGAACACTTTGGCTACACATCTCAGGGAAACAAAACAAAACAAAACAGTAAGACACAGTTCCAAAGTGGGGGGCACACTTGCATTGCAAAGTCAAAAATCCCTTCATTAACAAGAGGATAAGTAGATTGGTAGCCAGAGGATTGCAGAGTCCAGTCTGGCTGCAAGGAGAAACAGAGGAGGCAAGGCTCAATGACAAACCCCAAATAGAAGAAACAGAGGGAGGTCAGGGCAGAAGTGAGAGACCCTATACCATTAGCTACCCTGATATGTTGATTTCTCAGACTCAGGAAATATAAATAAATTACATACAAAAATAGTGTCACAAAGAGGATAGGTGTTGGTCTAGAACATTACTCTAACCCTCTATGAGATGATCTTTTGCCAATAGTAGGCTCAGGACAAAAATGTTCCTCGTTGAATGATGAGTAGTGATTTAAAAAAATCAATGCTACAAATAAAGGAAGCTATGGCAAGAAAGATGAAGAAATTAAATGTGAACTGACAAGTCAGAAAAGTAAAAGAATAATAGACACTAGTGAAATGAAGACCAAGTAGAAGAAGAGAGAAGAAGCACTGCTAAAAGCATAAGAAAAAAGTATACATAGGAGAAGATTGAAAGGAAATTTTCAAGGATAGTAAAAACAGACCAAAAGAGTTTTAGAAAGATAGAAAATACAAATAACACAGATGAAGTTGAAGATGAATCGACAAGTATACTTGGTATTTTCAGATGAATCGACAAGTATGAATCGACAAGTATACTTGGTATTTTCAGAGAAAATCAAAATAAAGGAACTGAAAAACTGTTCTCTATGTGATTTAAGAAAAGTTTCCAGAAATAAAAGAATAACATAAACTACAGATTAAAATAATATAGCACATTCAGGAAAGAGACATATAAGCATCAACACCAAGCCGTGTTTTACTAATGTATTGCCAAAATGGATAAGGAGACAAAAAAGACCAAAAAAAAAAATGAATCCCCTCTATGGAGAGAAAAATGAGGCAGCCATCACACTTGTCTACAGCAAACACTGGAGCAATGTCTACAACATGGAGCAGAAAAGAAAGTGAGACTGAGGAATTTCTTATACAGCCTATTTGTCATTTAGTATAAACTCAGTGAAAAGACATTTAAAATGCAAAAAACTAGAAAACTGACCTCCCATTAGCCTGCCTAAAAAAACTTTAAGATAATTTCAACCGAAGAACGTTGCACAGAAACAAAATTAACTGGAGGGAAGCAATGAAATGACATAGCTATTTAAATAATCTGCATACAAAAAAGAATGTAACAGGTACAGACAACACAGAAATTACATATCTCACAAGAGTAAAGGGGCAAAAAAGGCAAAGATCATTTAAAGTTGGTAAAAAATATATATATTTACATATATTTCTATAGAAACAAATTATAAGTATTTTTAAAGATACAAAGGTGACCATCAAGAAAAATAATTTAAACAATTAATATGATGTGCTGTGAAAGGACAGAAAGAGCAATATACCAAATGTCACTGCAGATAATTGGGAATCAGAAAACAATGCCTAATAAAATAGAGAACCAAATAGATCATAAAAAGCCATAAATTTTAAAGATTACCAATGGATTCAAACTCCAAACTTTTCAAATTACTAAAAGTGCATACTAAACACAAAGAACACTTGGATTGCACAGTCATATATTTAGTGGATCATCTAGTGGATATATAGTAACAATCTTAGGAACAGAAATCATACAAATACCGATGACAGACTTAAGACCAATGTAACTCTAATGTCAATGAATGAAAGTAAGATTAATATTACTTAAAAGAAAAGACAAACTGAATCACAAAGGGAAATCTAACTCTGGAACTTCAAAACTCATCTAAAGAAAGTGTCTTAAAAGTGTGAAAACAGAAAAATGGTCAAAGGCGTGCTGAGAAAATATGATCAGAAAGAAACAGTTGTTGGGATAGCAACTACACAAGAATAAATTCAGAGTACAGAAAGAAAGAATTAAGTAATTTTATAATAATATTTTATAATGATAAAGAGCATAATCCCCAATGAATGAAAATTTAACAGTATGATTTCTGCGCCCAGTACTATGGTGGTTTAGGTTTTCCAAAACCCTTCCCTTTGCAAACACCTAGAAATGCTAAATGAGATAAAATACTATCTTCTAAAATGCAGAGCTGGTCTGAAGGAAAGTAGGAAAAATTAACAATGGCCAGAAACAAAAGAGAAAGTCAAACCCAGAGTGGTTAAGTGTGTTATAAAGCCACAGGACACAATGAAGGTGTCCATGGACACCATCAACAGAGAACCTTAAGACTTAACGGCCAAGCAATGGGAATAGGTCTTAAATCTACACAAAGTGGACAGAAGAAATGAGACTTCTAAACAAAACTTAAGCCTAAGAAAGGTACAAACTAAGTAAAAATGGAAAAGTGGTGACAATAGAAAAAAAGATATATGGCAAAAGAAAATGACTAGGAAATAATTTTACACGTATATGGTCGATTGCTTTTTTCACAAAGGCGCCAAGGTAATTTATGAAAAAGAACAGACTTTTCTACATATGGTGATGGAATAAATGGATATCAGTAAGAAGGAAAATTAAACCTAGAACTCTTATCTCCCTCTATATACAAAAATTAATTTGAGATGAATCTTATGTCAAAAAATAAAATTAAACTTATGTCAAAAAATAAAATAAAACCTATAAAGTTTCCAGTACAAAACATAGAAGACTATATTGGATAGGAAAACATTTCTTGATGACAACATAAAAAGTACTAACCATATAAGAAAAACTTGATCAATTAGATTTTATCAAAATTAAAAATTTCCATTCATCAAAGGATACCATAAAGAAAATTAAAAGACAAGCTACCGACTGGGAGAAAAATATTCATAATCCATATATCTTGCAATGATCTTATATGCAGAATATAAAAAGAACTCAAATCAATAACAAAAAACAATTAAAACATGAGCACAATGTTAATATATATTACATATAATGTACACATATATATCATATATGTATCATATATAAGCACAGGGAAAGATGCCAACATCATTAGTCATTAGGGAAATACAAATTAAAATACAATGAGCTACCACTTGAAGATCCATTCATTCTGAATGGCTAAAATGAAAAAGCTGACAATCTCAAATGTTGACAAAGACATGGAGCATCTAGAACTCTCATATTGTATGTTGCTGATGGGATGGAAAACAGTTGGGCAGTTTTCTTACAAAGTTATATAGACACCTATCCTAAAAGCTAGCAAGAGAATTAAAAACATGTTCACAAAAGACTTGTCCAAGAATGTTAATACCATCTTTGTTCATAAAAGCTCTGAACTGGAATTACCCCAAATGTCCATCAGTAAGTAAATGAACAAAATAGCTGTCTTATGTTCAGAGATCAAAACAACATATATCTCAAACACATGTTGAGCAAGAGAAGTCAGACACATACAAACTGCATGATTCTGTTTGTAACAAGTCCCAAAATAGACAAAAGTAAGATATGGTACAGTATAGGATAGCTCACTGAATATAATAGGAATCCATAAGTCCATCTAGGGATGGATGGATGAATGGACAGAGGTCGGGGAGACTGATTATTGGGGCAGAATGCCATTAATATATCATCATTTTACAACTGTCATGGCAAAAATTATTTTAAACAAGAATCATCTATGGATGCTAAATCCAAGTGGGAAAATCAGATAAGGAAAAGCATATTTGCATGGTCTCAACCTCTCATGTTAGTTATTTGTTAAATAGGTAACAATTATGCAAGGAAAAAATAGTAACTGTATGGGAGAGAAACCACAACACTTTGATCAGCAATCAAAATTGATATTAATAGTAAGGGGCTGACAGATACAGCATGCCTTTAAAAGCAACATCCTAAGGACAGAACCTTGATCTCACTTATGTTCTAATCCAGAAGGGACTGCAAAATCTAAATCCTATCATGATAAAACATTAAAATAATTGAGATACTTTCTGGCCTATATTCTTCAAAAAAAATGCCAGTGTCATGAAAGGCTAATGATTTGTCCCACATTAAAGGAAAGAGATATCACTAAATGCAATAAACAATCCTGGACTAGATCTTGTACTTAAAAAAAAATGCTAAAAGGGATGTTATTGGTACAATTGACGACATCTTTGTAGATTAAAGTATTGTATAGAAATTAAATTTCCTGAATCTGATAACTGTACTATGGCTATGTTATATAATTAGTTTGTTCTTAAAAACTACATACTATACTGAAATATTGTAGCTTAAAGGAGCATGACATATACAATCTGTTTTCAAATGGCTTAGAAAAAAATAAATACTAATATGAGTGTGTATGCATGTTTGTGTGTGTGTGGAGAAAAAGAATGAGGAAATAATAAAGGAAAAGTGAAAAAATGTTAAAAATTAGTGGATCTAGGTAAAAGAAATATTAAAGTTATTTCTATACTTTTTATTATAATTTTTTTATAAGTTGAAATTATTTCAAAGTAAATAGTTAAAAAAACAAAAAGAGCATTAAGTAACTATAAAAAAAAACATTCTGGTGATAGAAGTCAGATCAGTGGTTGCCTAATTCAGGGGGATGGGGTTGATTATATGGTGATGTAATACCTTCCATCACCTTAAATAGCTGATGAGACGTTGACTGAGATGTTTAAAAACACAGGGATATATACATACATCAGAATCCATTGAACTGCACACCTGAAACCTGTGCATTTTATAAAATTTAATTATACCTAAAAAAACCTTTTAAGTCAATAAGGAAACTTAAAGTTTAGCATGAGGTAAGATTTAATAATTAAAATTCATAATCATAAGCCCACCTGAAAATGAATTTAAAGTTTTGAATTTAAACTGCCTATATGACCTGGGAAACCCTAAACTAAGAATTTAATTTTGCGAACCCTCCCTAAAAGAATTTACCCACTCTTTAGGTCTCTTCAAGAGTCCCAGAGATTAAGATTATTTAATTATTAAAACAAAATTTTTTTAAAAATACTTTGGGAAATTGAACCATCATCATCATCAACAAGAAGCAAAATTAGTTTCCAAAGGACTTCGGATATGTAAAATAAGTATGTCGTAAATATTTACAGAAATAAGAGATGGAATTATAACGTGGCAAGAAACAAGATACCATCAACATAACCAAGCAGGCAGGAACTGGATATTCCAGGATTTAAAAATACACCCTATGATATCAAGAACAGAAAATAAAATGTTCCTATTCTCCAATTACAAGAAAGGAAAGGACTGACTGTTCTTTAACCTTAGTCAGCTAATCCCTAAACTATACTCTGAAATTCAACAAATCCTTAAACATTCTAGCTTTTTAAAGTCTCCAGAGTTGACCAAAGTCTGATACAATACCAACTTCTCTTTGTTTAAAGATTCTGTGTCTAAGAAGCACAGTTCTCCCTTATTTAGCAAGTAATAAATTCAGCATTTTTGTTTCAAACATATTGAATGGGTTTTGGTTTGAGGTTATATTGAGTGGTGATCTCTTTCTTAAGAGAATTCAACAGATTAATTTAACAGCAAAAGGTAGGATTGGTAAATAAGAATAAGAGTAAACAAAAAATATCTAACCGAAGTACAGAAATTTTAAAAATTAAGAAAATATGGAAAAGAATATGAGATAATGGGATACCAAGAAAAGGTCTAACATAGTTATAACTGGAGACCAAGGAAGAGAAAGATAATACTAGAAGATACAGCAACTAATAATTTTTCAGAACTAATGAAATACATCAATCCATAGATTAAGACCTATAAATGCAAATAAAACTATACCTAGGCACATCATAATAAAACTTTTGCATAGCCGAACAAAGAGAAAAATCTTAAAAACAGCCAGGGGAGGGGGTGGATGGTGGGTGGAGGGAAGACAAATTATAATAGCATCAAAAATATTAAATACCTAGGAATAAATTTAATGATATATATAAAAGAACTATAAAACCTTATTGAAAACAAATAAGGGGAAGAACAACTGAGATGAAAATAAATAAAAAGCAATTACATAAATGGAAGAATAATTCATATTCATGGATTAAAATACTCTATATTACAAAAATGTTGTTTCTTCCCAAACTGATATATAGATGCAAAATAGTGTAATTCACAATCCCAGCAACTTTATTGTGAAAATTGATAAATGAGTTCTATAATTTACAGGCAATGCAGAGAGCCAACAATAGCAAAACAATTTTTGAAAAGGAACAAAGCTGGAAGATTATGCTACCTTATGCCAAAATATCTATTATAAAGTTATAGTAATTAAGAAGTAATTAACACAAATGTTGGCAATCAGAAAATAGAACAAATTATCTACATCTGTACTGTCCTATATGGCAGGCACTAGACACATGTGGCTATTTAAATTTAAATTTTAACTAACTAAAATTAGTTAAAATTAAAAATTCAGTCCTTAGTTGCACTGGCCACTTTCAAGAACTCAGTAGCCACAAATGGCTAATAATGACTAAACTAAACAGTATATATACAAACATTTCCATCATGGTAAAAGTTCCACTAGAGAGCACTTATCTAAAAGGATACATACAAGATTACCTGATTTATAACAAAGTCAACAGTTTAATGCAGTTGGGAAAAGTTGGTCTTTTCAATAAATTTGTGATGGATCAGTGAGTCACCCATATACAAAATTAAATAAATAAATAATCAATAAACCCTGACTTCTACCTAACATATAAAAAAAAAAAAAAAATCAATTCCAAATGGACCGTAGATCTAAGTGTAAAAAATAAAACGTTTTTAGAAGAAAACAGAAAAGCAAAGATTTCTAATATAGAATGCAAAAAATGCCAGCCATAAAAGACAATACTGACAGAGTTTTCAAATGACATTAAAATTGAGAACTTCTACTTATTAAATGACATCATTAAAAAAGAGAAAAGGCAAGCCATAGCCTGAGAAAAATTATTTGCAACACATCTCCTGACAAAAGACTCTATTCCAAAATAAATCTGACAAAAGGCTCCTTCAAAACAATAAGAAAAAGGCAGACAGACAACCCAGTAGAAAAATGGATGAGACATGAAAAGGCATTTAACAAAAGAGGATATCCAAATGACTAATAAGCATATGAAAAGGTGTTAAACTTCATTTATCTTCAGAAAAATAAAAGTAAAAACCTCAATGAATATCACTATATATGTCTACCAGAATATCTAAGGAAATTAAGTATGGACAATATGAAGTTATTTGTAAGAATATGGTATACTGCAACTTTTATACACTGTTGATACAAGTATAAATTGGTACAACCACTTAAAAAAATGTTTGGCCAAGTTAGGGGTTGAACTGATAGCCCCCAAAATGCATAGTTGAAGTGCTAACACTCAGTGCCTCAGAATGTGACCTAATTTGGAAACAGAATCATTGCAGATGAAATTAGTTAAAATTAAGTCATCGGGGTGGGCACTAGTCCAATATAACTGATGTCTTTTTAAAAAGGGAAAATTTTGACACAAATAGAGATAAAATTATGTGAAAAGTCACTGGAAGCGACAGCCATCCAGAAGTCAAAGAGAGAGACTTGGAACAACAGATCCTTCCCTCACAGTCCTGAGAAGGAAGCAACCCTGTCGACATCTTGATTTGGGACTTCTAGATTCTAAAACTGAGACAATAAGTTTCTGTTGTTTAAGATACCCAGTTGTTGTGGTACTTCATTAAGACAGTCCTGGCAAACTAATACAGGCAGTAGCTACTTAGTAGAATATATGCATATTTTATGACCCCAACAATTTCTCTTCTTGGTATAGGCATGACAGAAATGTATACATATATTTACCAAAAGACTTTTATAAGAATGTTCATAGCACTGTTTTTGCAAGAGCCCCAAACTAGAAACAACCCCAACGCTCGTCAACAATAGAATCAATAAATAAATTATGGTATATTTACACAATGGGATTTTATATCACAATGAGAACGAACCAACTATAGCCATATACAACAATATAGAAGGATCTCACAATGATGTTGTTGAGTGAAAGAAGTCAAACACAAAAGAGTATACATGGATGATAACATGTAAAAGTAATCTGTGGTGTTAGGATAGTGGTGTTAGAACAGAGTAGTGATTGGGAGGGGGCAAGAGGAAGGTTTCTGGGATACTGGTAGTGTAATTCTACTTCTTAATCTCAGTGATGGCTATATTGTAAAATTTCTTCAAATTGGGCCCTTAAGATCTGCACACTTTTTTTCATATATGTTATATACCATTAAAAACAGTTTTTAAAAAACTGAATAGGTGAATTAAACAGCAGATCAGAACTATAAGGGAGATATTTAAAACAGTCATTAATGTAGCACAAACACAGAAAATATAAGAGACATTAATGGAAGCATAGGATAGAGTGAAAACATCAAATATGTCTAACTGGAATTGCAGAAGAAGATAATAAAGAGAATTGTTAAGAATCATTATTTGAAGAAGAGCTAAGAATTTTCCAAAATCAACATGACAGAAATCTCAGATTAAAAATGCACAATAATCCCAAGCACGATAAATTAAAAATATATACATATACGTGTGTGTGTGTGTGTGTGTGTGTGTTTGTTTGTGTGTGTGTGTGTGTGTGTGTACTGGATAGATTATAGTGAAACTGCAGAACTCCAAGAACAAATAGAAAATCTTAAAATCAGACAGATAAGAGACAATGATCTATAAAGGAATGATAATTAGACTGATTCCTTTGTGGGATATTTTGCATTTTTGGGGGGGGGGAGGGAGGAATTTTCAAACTCACAGAAAACCCCAAAAGAATAATACAAAGAAGACGCTTATACCACTACCAGATTCACTCTGTTAACATTTTGGCTGACGCACTCAAAGTTTCTCTAAACATATACCTGTACTTTTCCTTGGGGAAAATGTAGAAAGTAGGCTGTAGATAGCAGGATTCTTCATCCCAGAATTCTTTATCATGTATTCCCCAGGAACAAGAACATTCTTCTATTAAACTATAACACCTTTACCTCATCTAAGATAATCAACACTGAGTCAATAACATCATTCTAATAGAGTCGAGATGAAATTTTCCTAGTTATCCCAAAAATATCCTCTAAAGTTTATCTTTGTACTTATCCAAGAACTAATCAAAATTTATGCATTATTTCAGGTGTTCTAGCTCTTAGTTCTCTCTCAATTTGGAAGATTCTCACTACTTCCCTTGGTTTTTCGTGACACTGAATCATTTGAAGAGTTCAGGTCAGTTGTCCTGAAAAAATGTCCCACATTTTGATCTGGTTTGACTGTTTCTTCATGATTATTCAGTCAAGTATTTCCAGGAAGAACACCACTAAGGAATGTTGCATCCATCTCATATACCACATTATGCCTGTAGCTGTCCCACTAATGGCAATAACAACATTAACCAGTCTGTAATTTTTCTCTTTGTAATTAATAAGTAACCTGTAGAGTAAAATTTTGAGACTTGAGAACACACTTTTTAATGGCAACTCTGGAAGCCAGGAGACAGTAGACTACAACTTTCAAAGTGCTAAGGAAAAAACTGCTACTAACGTAGAGCTGTATTGCAATGAAAATATCATTCATTAATAAAGGCAAAATGAGGTATATCTTGAAATTATTTCATGATCCAGTAAAAAAAAAAAAAATTAATGGGAAGACACACATATGTGCATACGTGCGCGCACACACACACAAATGATTTTGCACAGAGCTTTGTTTTTTATATACTTGCCAGGGATTTAACACTTTTAGCATGTCTTGAAAAAACTACTTTACCTGCCATTCCTTCTGAGGGCAAAAGTGATGCCATCTTTCTGGAAAGGAAGCAGCTTTTCTCTTAGTTTGTCAGGCAGAAAATCCAGCTGTTTATAAGGTTCACTTGTCAAACAAGACATCTGAGGTATAAGAGATCTTTTTATGTTATCAACTCTGGACATGATCATCCTAAAAAGAAAGAGATCACAAAAGGGGAAAGATGGGGTTAAATTACTAAGTGTATCAGAGAATTAAATATAAATAATAACATTAAAGTACTTATCAGTAGCCTTGATAAACTACCTACATAGATATACACTGGTTAAATCATGTTCCCAGAATAAGCTATTAAGAAAATTTAAACACTGATTCTAAAAGCAATTACTTAATGCACTCCCTAAAAACTCAGCATCCTCTATTTCATTTGTATTTCTAATTGAGCCATACTATAGCCATACTCCTATTTAATAAATGTGTTACTGAGAAGTTATAAATCAACTACATTACAAACTGAATAATTTTTAAATGATTTTGCCACAGAAAAATGAATCCTTTTTATAATTAATCCTTTTACAGATATATATATTTTTATATCATACAACCAGGTTTTCTAATAATGGGGTAAAACTGCATTTTAAAAATTCTAAATTACAAAGACATCAACTCTAAATTTATAATAATTAAATTAACTCAATATTATTAAACAAGATTTATTTTTAAATATTAAAATGAATTTTCAAATCAATTGCATCTATGGTATAAGCTCTTTGATTAGCACCTTCCTACCACTGGGTTTCCACAGATATAATTTTAAGTTTCCAACACATAAAAATTTCACATATCTATAATTTCTGAAAATTCTGCAAGGAAAAGTCCTATTAAATCCTAAACTATAAAGCTTTTCTAATAATAATACTTTGTATTCATTTATTTTTTTAAATCTTATAAGCTTTTGAGTCAAACTGATGACAATTGCTGGGAAGCAAAATCTCAATGGATTTAGAAAATGATCCCAAGAATGGCAGTTTTGCAGCTTATTTTACATATCAGAATCAAAGGAGGAGACTAAGGGAGAGTTATGTGAAATCCATCGGTGGTAGATTAAGGGGACAGGAGAAAACAAAGTGAGGAAATCTCTGGGATTGGATAAAAAGTAAAATGGAGAGACATATTGTGGGTACAGAATAGTTAGCATTTACAGCACATAGAAATGGTATTTGGGGAACAAGATAACAGTGAGAGGTTCTGTGCTTTGGTCCCTGGAGGTTGTCTCCAAGAGATCTGGAAAAGATTACCCTGATGTTTTAAAGGTGTTATCTTAGATGCAAAATGACAATAGACAGACTCATTTAAGGTAAAGATTGACCTTCGTTAAGGAAGCTACAGGCTCGGATGTAACTACCACCAAGACTCGCTTTTAGTTAGAAATTTTTATGTTCAGACTACCCTGTGTGGTTACTCTCGGTCTCTGAGTTTGCAGGGCCCATCAGCTTGTCAGCTTTAGTATGTGGCCCCTTTTTTGTCCACAATTTATTGAGCACCTACTCTACATAAGACCTGGTGTTACATGCTGCAGAATATTCAGAGATGAGTAACATTCCTGGTCCTCAAGGAGCTCATGATTTTTGGACCCATCCTCAGATGAGGGCAGAGCTTCCTCCCCACCCCCAGTCTCAAGAGAAGAAATCGGGGTGGGTGTGAATCAGAAACAATTGTGTTTCAAGGAGGCTTTATTTGTGGGGAGTGGGGTTCTGCCTGGTCCTGTCCTGCCAGGCCCACTCCATCCTAGCCAGCTGGCTTTTCTTCTTCTGGATCTCCAGGGTCTCCTCCTTCCAGATCTCCTTGGCTAACTCCCTGGTCAGTCTCCGGTACTTACTGAAATTGAGCTCTGAGTCCTGATTCACAAACAAGCTCTTCATCTTGTCATCTAAGGAGCTCACATCCTTGAGCAGCTGAAGCAACTACTGTGTGGCCAGTTTCTTAAACTCGTCTATGCTGAGGCTGACCTTCTGGCCCTTTAAAGGTGAAGAAGGTGGTGATCACTGTCTTGATGGCCGCTTCCAGCTCAGTCAGTGGCTCTGCTGCCATTAGGACCATGGGGCTGGAGCTGATGTCCTCACAGGGTTGACCGGGGCAAGTAGCAGAGATGGGGTGCAATGCCACTACTTTGTATTTACATTACATCTTTTCATCTGTTTATATGTAATCTCTTTCCGTCTTAAAAGAGATTTGCTTTTTTCTCAATTACTTGCAGACGTACAAAACTTTAGCCTACCTTCTCCCTCAAAAAAGTAATCCACCTCTGTGTTCAATGCCTAAGAACTTTAAGAATTCAACGTTATTTATTAATAAAAAATAGGTACATGGCACACCCTCACGGAGCTTACATTCTTGAGACTAAAAATAAACTAATAAACAAGATGATTAATTATAGTATAGTATAAACGTTATGAAGGAACTTAAGAGTATGGTAATGACCATGCTAGGTAGAGTGACAGTCTGAAGTAACCAAAAGAGTCAGCCAGGTTCAAAATTGATAAGAGCATTGTAGGCCCACGGCATCAGCAAAGGCCCTGAGTTGAGAAAGGGCTTGGTGTTTTCTAGTAACAGAAAGGAGACCAATGTGGCTGAACCAAGGGAAAGAATGGTATGAGATAAAGCTACTGAAATAAGCAAGAGTCAGATCACAGAAGAACTTGATAAGGACTTTAGATTCTATTTAAGAATGAAGGGAAGCCAATAGAGCTGTGCTGTCCAATATACTATTAGCAAGATGTGGCAATTTAAATTTAACTAAAATTAAAAACTCCTCAGTTGCCTTGATCATGTTTCAAGTGCTCAATGTCCACGTATGGCTAGTGGCTATCATATTGAACAGTGTAAATATAAAACATTTCCACCTACACTGAAAGTTGTATTGGACAACACTTACGGAGAATTTTAAGCAGGAGAGTGACACAATCTGACTTATATTTCAAAAACCACCAATGGAGGACAAAACTATCAATAGAAAGGCAGGAGATAAATGTTCTTATAGGACATGGCCAGTCCACGAAGACTCCACTGCTTCAGGAGGCAAGTGGATTTAGAAATGATGTATGACTCAGACCTGTCTGATAACCTCTTCGTCAACCCCAAGGAGTTGGAGTTGTTACATCCCTAGTAACAACAAAAACAACCACAAAACTGAGTAAAGAATAGAGAATGGATCAAAAAGGAGAAAGTGTGAAAGCAAGAAACTTTATCGGGCTACAAAAGACAAGGAGAGAATCATCTTCAGCAGTGGAACTGGAGAGATTGGGGAAATGCAAACAGGACTTGCTGATGGAGTACATGTGGAGAATGGAGTACATGTGGAGTGATAGAGTTGATGAAATTTACTGATAGTAAAGACGAAGAAAGGGATGGATTTAGGAGAAAAAAATCAGTAAGTCTTTTAGAAATATATAGTTAGAGATGGCTATAAAATATAGAATGGAAATGTCAAATAGGCTTAGAAATATATGTCTGGAATTCTAGGGAGAACACGAGGCTGGATACATGTTATCTAGGAGTCGACATGGGATAGTGAATCTATATCATTCTTTGAGGTCACCCAACATCTAGGACTCCTGCTATGTTTAGGAATTTCCTCACATTACAAATCTGAGTGGGAATTAGACATCACCTTCCAATAAAAAAGCTAGAAGTATCAGATTCTTGTGTTCCCAGGCTGTCTTACAGGTAATGGATTTGCTAATCAGATACACCTATTCTGGACTTCAGTCCAGAAAGTCAAAACTCAGAGGAGCAAGGATCAAGTGAAACCCATTCTGGCAAGAACAGCAACAGTAGAAAAGAGCCATGTCCACTTTCCAGAAGTAAAAGGGGCTCAGAAACACTTTTCAGGATCAATGGTACAAGGGGTACCAGGGTTCAGCATGGAACACTGGCAAGAAGCTAAGAAGAATATACAAAAACCATTCTACTATTACTTTTGTTGGTTTTTTTACAATGTAAAAATTTTAACACTCCAAGAAAAAATACCTGCTACATTGAGGTTGCATTACAATTTATATTTAGGTTATGTTTATATTTAGGTTAGATTTAGGTTAGGTTATATTTATTTTATGAGGACTGAATCAGGTACTCTATTCGTAAAAATAATCAATGAAACTAAAGTCATCTTAATAAAAAATTTGTTTTGAGTCACAAATAAGAGAAAAATCAATTTAAATGTGAAGATTAAAGAAGTCTAAAATAGTATGAAAATGTTTAGAAAAATTTCAATTAAACTAAAATTACGGTGTGGCTGGCTCACTAATGATTCAAATAGGCACTGAATAAATAAAGAACTAAAAAAATATATAGTGGTACAATCTAATTAATAGAACATGAATGTTTTAGTTAATACTCAAAATAAAACAATTTTTAAAAGCCTTTTCCCATTTATACTATCTTCCTAAAGTCTACAAATTATAATGTTAGAATAAAAAGTGTTTTGTAGTTGAGCCATCTAGGTTCAACTGCTGCAACAGGACATTGTAACTAACATTACATTAATAACCAAACACTCAGGCCTAATCCTCTTTTTAAATTATCAAGAAACTAACAGTTATAATAAATATGCATGTCTCTCTAATTATGAAAACTGTAAGGATTTAATTCAGATATTCAGCAAAAAAGGTTTTATTCAATGTGTACATACTATTTTACTTTTAGTAAGGTTGGGGGGGCTAGTAATATGGAGCCAGCAATACCATGTTATTAAAATTTTTAATACAACTATTGGCTAGAAAAATGTGGTGAAAGTAGAATCTAGCAGAACTCATTTTCTAAGTAATTTTCCTGATAAGCAAAGCTTGAGGAGAGAATGAGGGAAAGTTTTTATTTTCAGTCTTTATAATCAAGATGGCATTTTTGTAATTCAATTGGAATTCACTAATGAATTCTTAATAGCAGCACTGTGTTGAGAAGAATCAGATATTGTTAAAATATACTACCAAGAGATTTATTTTGGGACTAATGAGAAAAGGGCTGGTCAGGGAAATTACATACTTTGAGGAAATAATTTTATTTTTATTTTTTAATTAAAACCTTATTAGATGGGATTTACAGCAGAATAGGTATAGACCAAGAGAGAATACGTGAACTATAAGAGATATTAAAAATAAATGAACCAAAAATATCAATTATGAGAAAAAATGATCATACTGGATTTAATAATTAATATCTATATGCTGCTTTAAAAGACTTATCTTAAATAAGATTCATAGCATTGAATGTAAAGAATGGAAAAAGACATTATACACATCAAAATATAGCTGGTGTAGCTTATACACCAGCTATAAGCTACACCAGTGTAGCTTATGTGTTAATAACATCAGACAACATATGTTGAAGGCCAAAAAAATTATTAGAAATAAAGAGTATTTTATAATGATAAAAGGTTTAATTTACTAGAAAGATAAACATAACCTAAAAATATGTAAAATATATAAGGCAAAACAAACAGAAATAAAAGGAAATTTTGATGGAAACAAAGCAGACTAGCAAAATCCATAATTATAGTGGGAGATTTTAATACATTTCTCTCAGTAATTGATTACACAAGCAGATTAAAAATCTATAAGGATATGGAAGATCTGAAGAACAAAATAAACAAACCAGTCATTTGGTACAAGGACAGAAATATTCTTTTTAAGTTCATTCTGTGCAGTCAGCCTAAACTTGATCTGACAAGCACAATATAAGAAAAAGATATATACAAGCCATTTTCTCATATTTATAGGTGAGCAAAATATTAGCAAACCACATACAGCAATAAATTTAAAAAGAAGAAATCTAGACTAAAATACGCTTATTTTAGGAATACTAGGCTGGTTCAACTTTCAAATCTCAATCAATGACAAGTTGATCTTAAAACTCATGTGGAAATGCAAGGGACCCAGAATAGTCAAAACAATCTTGAAATAGAACAAATTTGGAGAACTTATACTTTCTAGTTGTAAAATTTACTACAATGCTTCATAATCAAGATAGTGGTCGCTAGATAGATAGATCAATAGAAGAGAGAGTCCAGACATAAACCCTTAAATTTATGGTCAGTTGATTTTTGATGAGGGTATCAATACAATTTAATAGGAAAAGAATGGTCTTTTTAAGAAATAGTGCTGGGACAACTAAATATCCACATATGAAAGAATAAAGATGAACCTATAACTCACACCATATACAAAAATTAACTCAAAATGGATCAAAGACTAAAATGTGAGTGCTAAAACTATAAAATTCTTCAAAGAAAGCTTAAGAGTAAATCTTCAAGACCTTAGAGTATGCAATAGTTTCTTAAATACAATGGCAAAATAATTGCAATAAAAGAAAAAATAGGTTAATTGGACTCC
>NW_011888798.1:9420720-9569321 GCF_000151845.1 Pteropus vampyrus | reverse complement strand
AAGAAATCTAGACTAAAATACGCTTATTTTAGGAATACTAGGCTGGTTCAACTTTCAAATCTCAATCAATGACAAGTTGATCTTAAAACTCATGTGGAAATGCAAGGCACCCAGAATAGTCAAAACAATCTTGAAATAGAACAAATTTGGAGAACTTATACTTTCTAGTTGTAAAATTTACTACAATGCTTCATAATCAAGACAGTGGTCGCTAGATAGATAGATCAATAGAAGAGAGAGTCCAGACATAAACCCTTAAATTTATGGTCAGTTGATTTTTGATGAGGGTATCAATACAATTTAATAGGAAAAGAATGGTCTTTTTAAGAAATAGTGCTGGGACAACTAAATATCCACATATGAAAGAATAAAGATGAACCTATAACTCACACCATATACAAAAATTAACTCAAAATGGATCAAAGACTAAAATGTGAGTGCTAAAACTATAAAATTCTTCAAAGAAAGCTTAAGAGTAAATCTTCAAGACCTTAGAGTATGCAATAGTTTCTTAAATACAATGGCAAAATAATTGCAATAAAAGAAAAAATAGGTTAATTGGACTCCAATAAGATTAAAAACTGCAAATAATACCACCAAGAAAGTGAAGGCAACCTATAGATGGGGAGAAAATATTTGCAAATTATACCTCACAAGGGACTGGTATCCAGAATATACAAAGAACAATTACAACTCTATAATAAAAAGACAACTCAATTTAAAAATGGGCAAAAAATCTGAATAAACATTTTTCCAAAGAAAACATACAAATAGCCAATAAGCACACGAAAAGATGTTCACTATCACTAGTCATTAAGAAAATGCAAATCAAAACCACAATTAGAAACCACTTCATACCCATTAAGGTCACTAAAATAAAAAAGACAGATAATAATAAGTGTTGATAAAAGTGTGGAGAAATTAGTACCCTCCAACACTGTTTATGAAAATGTATGAAAGTGTAGACACTGTGGAAAATAGTCTGGCAGTTCATCATGATGTTAAATACAATTAAGATTTGGAAATTCTACTCCTAGGCACACATCCAAGAGAAATGAAAACATACATCCACACAAAAACTTGCAAATTTTAATAGCATCACTATTCATAATAGTTAAAAAGTGGAAACAATCCAAATGTCCATCAACTGATGACTGAAGAAAGAAAATATGGTATATCCATACAATAGTTAGTTGATAATAGAAAGGAATGAAATACTGATACACGCTACAACAGGGATCAACCTTGAAAACATTATGCTAAGTGACAGAAGCCAGTCACAAGGACCATATTGTGTGATTCCATTTATATGAAAGGTCCAGACTAGGCAAATCTGTAGAGACAAAAAGTAAAAGAGTGGTTGCCTAGGGCTGGAGTTGGGGCGGGGGATGGAGGAGAGTAGTGCAGTGGAGAAGAGAAAGCAACTGCTAATGAGTACTGGGTTTCTTTTTAGAGTGATGAAAATGTTCTCAAATTAGATTTGTGATGATGGTTCCACAATATTCTGTGAATATATCAAAACCCACAGAATTGTAAAATGAGTGAATTTTATGGCATGTGAATTATATCCCAATTAAGCTGTTATGAAATATATTGTGAAAAAAATGCAATCTCTGTAATTCTCTACAATATCAAAGTAAAGAATAAAATTTGTATGGTAATTGCAATAGTGCGGGGGTGGGGGGGTGGGAAGGGCATTTAATAAAAATAAAAATCCATTCAGAGCAAAAGTTTCCTGCCATAGAAAAAATAGGAGAGAACTTCCTTCACATGATGTCCATACTTAAGGTAAAATGTTGAAAGTTTTCCTGCAGTATCAGAAAAGACACAAATATGCCTATTTCTTCTTATTTTAATGCTGGAAACAGAGGAGCTGAATAAGGCAAAAGGAAAAAGAGAAAGAAAAGAAAAAAATTTTTAATTAGTGATGACATAATAGGATTATGTACATAGAACAAAAACAATCTACGGAAAACTAGTAGATGTATAAGCAAATATAGTAAGGATGATGAATGCTTGATCAATATACATAATCAACTATAGAGGCAAAAATCAGAAAATAAAATTAAAATTGATACCATTCTCAAGGACATCAAAAAAACTAAAATATCCTAAATAAATTTTTAAAAAAGATGTGAAAAACCTATATATAAAAAACTATAAAAGATTTTTGAGAAAAATAAACAAAGATCTAAAAGTGGTAATGCTGTGAACAGATTAGAACTGATTATAATATAAGCAAACTCTTGAGATGATGTCATATGCCACTGAAGCATGAATACTAGCAAAAATAGGCTGTTATTAGTTCTGAAGATAGGGAAAGAACTAATATTTCTGGAGTGCCCAACATATAATAGTGTTTATTACATGCCAAGAACTTGAACATATGTTTGTCATTTAATCCCCCTAAGAATGCTAGGATACATGTATTCTTGTTTACTAATGAGGAAAGTATAATACAGCAGGTGAGATAGCCAGGATTCAAATGAAAGTTTGTATGGCTACAGAGCATTAAAGAAGTAAAGCTTTATCCAAAGATTTAAAACACAAACAAAAACCAAAACAAACAAACAAGCAAACAAAAAACCCCAAATCCTGGCTTGATATAAGCTTCTAAAAAGATGGAATATACATACAGTCAGATGGAAAAAAATGGTTTGACAGCTTCTTAAATAACTAAACATGTAATTACCATATAATTCAGCAATTGTACTGCTGGATATTCATCCTAGAGAAACCAAAACTTATGTCTACACAAAAACCTATAAACATGAATGTTTACAGTAGTTTTATTCATAATAACCGAAAACTGGAAACAACCCAGATATCCTCCAATGGGTGAATGGTTAAACAAAGTATGGCATATCCATATCATAGAAGACTACTCAGCAATAAAAAGGTGCAACTGATACACACAATGAGGTGGATGAATCTCCAGAGAATTATGCTGAATGAAAAAAGCCAATCTCAAAAGGGTATATATTGTTTGATTCCATTCACATAACATTCTCAAAATAACTAAATTATATAAATAGAGAAAAGATTAATAGTTGCCAGGGATTAAGGTGGAGAGGAATAGAAGTGGTTGTAGCTATAAAAAGGCAATATGAGGGATCCCTGTGACATGGAAATGTTCTCTGTCTTGTATTGATATCCTGGTTATGACATTGCACTACAGTTTTACAAGATGTTACCATTGGGGGAAATTGGGTAAGGATATGCAAGATTTCTTTACATTATTTCTTACAACTGCATGTAAATATACAGTGATCTCAAAATCAAAAGTTTAACTGAAAAAACGCAAAAAATCAAACACTCTGGCTTAACACATACCAATGAATCTGAAAGTTTGGATAATGAGATCCAAAAAGATGAAACTCCAGGATCATGTAGCTAGTGGCACAGGTAACACATATATCTGGGTCTTTGTTCCCTTTTCAGCACAGGAATTTCCATTTCTGCTTCAGGGCTAAATCTCAGTGGAAATATCTATTTTAAATAGTCAAAATATTTGTCTTAAAAAGAATTAGTTAAAAAATAATCATCTAATAAATTTCATTGCTAAATTTCATTCTTTCTTGCATTCAGCAAAATATATTTGGGTATTTACATGGGGCAGACATTGTGCAAGGCTCTGGATATATAATAACAAAGAAAATAGATGCAGTTTTGAAGAAATATTATAGAGAAAGTATTACGTGTTAAGGAAAGATAGAAGAGGGCTGTTTTCAGTTTTGGGGTTTTGGAAGGCTTCCTAAGAGATGCTCATACCAAAGCTGAGACCTAAAAAATATACAGACAATAATCCAACGAGTACATGTAAAGGCCCTTAACTGGAAGTAAAATACAACAGGAAAGAATTCTGTCTCATCTTACTGGACCTATCAGTAGGTCATTCCCTTCTCATTAAATGTTTTCATTTCGATTCTAGAATGCCACATCCTCATGGTTTCTATCCTGCATCACTGGTCATTCCTTCTCAGTTTAAACTTTTGCTCATTCTTCTTCATCTCCCTGTCCTCTTCAGTTAGAGTATAGAAGGGCTCAGCTCTTAGAATCCTTTGTTCTATCCTTTAAAGATCTAATTAGTTTCTTGGCTTTAAATATTATCTCTACGGCAATGACTCCAACATTTATATATGGAGATAAGAGCTCTCTTGAATTTCAGATTCACATATGTAACCAAATATTTCTACCTAGCAGTCTAAAGGACATCTCAAACTTAACATGACCAAAACTGAACTCTAGATCTTTCTCTCAAGCCTTCCAGTTGCTTATACCAAAGCTATGACTCCTCCCTTTGTCTTCTACTGCACGTCCAATCCATTGGCAACTCCTGTTGGTTCTACATTCAAAATATACCCAGAATCCCACCATGTCCTACCACCTTTGAATCTACTCGATCTGAGCCACCATCAAATCTAGTCTGTATTCCTGCAAGAATCTGATAGCCCAGCTTCCACATCATTCCCGCCATTCTCTCAATATAGAAACAAGTGAGATAAAGGAAGCCTGATCATATCACTTTCAGAACTCTTCGGTGGCTCCCGATTTTACTGATAAAAATTCTAGTAATGGTTTATAAGTCCTGCTACAATATGTCCACCACTGCAACTCTTGTTACCTATCTCACTTTTTCTCGTCACACTGACATCCTTATGTATTCCTGCTTTAAACTCTGCACTATTTTTTGTTTATTGTCTGTCTCTCCCCACTAGTATGTAAACTCCATAAGGACAGAGATATTTGTCTGATTTATTTCCTGGTATAGTCCATAAACCTAAAGCAGTGCCTGGCACTAAGCATTCAATATCATTTGTTTTTAAAGCTTCAAAGAACAAGGAGAACATGATTAGAGATGAGAGGTAGAATAGCACCTAGAGATGAGAAAGTATAAGGTGGGTCCATAGGAGTGCATAGCTGAACTAATGTGGAAATAAAGTTCACATGAGACACAGCTGTCCAGCAACTAATAAACTTGCATTTTGTGTTAACTGGGATATACACTCAAAAGCAGAAGCCACCCTAGGTACACAGGAAGACAGCAAGCCAAATTTAAGTTATGAGAAATTTGAGACATTGTTTGTAGAGTGATTAAGATTAAAGAGGGTCAGTTTCTTAAATACAGATTAGTGTTTCATATTAGGATATTAGGGTATTAGAATACCTTAGAAAGTTCTAAGATAGAAAGGAGGCTTACATATGGAAAATCCTTCCTCAAACATAGTATCAGGCAAATCTGTTCAATTTAAAAATTAATTTAGTTAATCTAGATAATTAAATTTTATAAATTCATCCTAGTAAAATAAAAATTATCAATGGAAATGGACCTAATTACTATGATAATTTGGCCACATAGACACAAAGTTAATGTTGTGAAAATGAAATATCTTAGCCAAATCTTGGGTGACCAAAGATAAAAGATTTGATTACTCATTCCTTCTCTCTTCCCATTTCACTGTTAAGTGGACAGAGGTGAGGGAGAAAAACTAGAAGCTTGTATCTTTGGGAAATACCTTTTTCCAGTTAAGTAAGTATGGAAGTAACCACGTAATAATGTAAGTAATTCCAAATTCCTCATTGGAAATACAAATTAGGCTTGAATATATTGCCAGTTCCTATAGGTAGTAAATATGGAGGTCTGTTGGATACCTCTGCTTTAAACTACATGGATTTCAGAAGCCACAGACTCACGGGAAAACAAATAAACAACAACAAAAAAGTTTGTGATTATGAGTTTGAAAAGGTAGTCAATGAAGATATCTACTTATCTACTCAAATATTTTCAGCGATTATGCACAAAGTCACATATTCATCATAGAAACTCTTCAGAGTTGATCTATTTTAAACTTTAACATACTCCATGCTTATATCACAGTGTACATTCTATTTACGTTTATATCTGATATAGCTATATTTATAGACTTTTAGTAAGCTACAACCTAAATTTAATCAATTGAAATTACGTTTGTCAGTAAACTGAATATCTAATAAAAGATAAATTTCAGTAAATTATAGAACTATGCAATATTTTAAAAGTCACTTGACTGCCCTAATATCTAACTACCTTAAAAGCAAGGACACTTTCTTTCATTCTATAAGCAACAGTTTTCAGAATAATGTTAAAAATAGCTCTCATTTATTGAGTGACTTCTTTCTGCAAGGCACTACACTAGGAAATTCTAGAAAATCTGTAATTCTCAAAATAACTTACAAAGATAAATATTATCTTCACATTAAGAATAAGAAATAAGGTTCAGAGATATAGTGTACCCCCAGTTAGCAATTGATGATGTTAAGCCTGGAACTCAGATTGGCTTAATTTAAAAGTCTGAATTTTTGCCATGATGCAATGCTGCCTCTTAAAATCATTCATTCAACAAATACTTATCTAGTGTCTTATTATGTACCAGGCATTGCAGAAGGTACCAGGTATACAAAGATGTATTTGTGTCATTGTAGCCTCACCTTCCAGTCCTATCTAGGACAGAAAAGTGTTATAAAACAATAACTGCAACACATTGCGATAAGTGCTATGAAAGAAGTATGTATAAAAATACCATACATAAGTGGGAATGTTAACTCTGTGTAACACAGCAAGCGATCAAAGAGGGCTTCGTTTAGGAGAAAAATGCTTGGTACACAGACCTCATATAAATATTTGATGTAACTCTTAAATTAAAACTTGAAAGAGTGAAGTTTGCAGATGGAGAAGAATCAAGATAGGATATTCTAGGGAGAAAAAAGCCATATTTGCAAAAGCACAAAGTTTCAGAAAATCTAAACAGTTTAGTATAGCTAAAAAATAAGATGCCTGTGACAAGTGGTAAAGAAGTAAAAACAGGCCAGTTCAGGGAGGTTCTCATATGCCATGCTAAAAGAGTTTGTGCTTTATTCTGTAAGAAATTGGGAAGTTTTCCTAGAGTTTAATCAGGCCACTGTTTTATAAAGATACCTTGTCAAACTAAATAATGAATGTGGGGGCAGGGACACACTTTTAGAAGGCTATCATAAATAGTCCAGGTAGTCTACTGCCAGGCCACCCTGAACAAACCCAAACCTGTCTGATCTTGGAAGCTAAGCAGGGTCAGGCCTGGTTAGTACTTGGATGGGAGACCACCTAGGAAGACCAGGTGCTGTAGGCTTAAAAAATAAGGGATTGTAAACTGACAAGGTCTTTTAATCTGTGAGGTCAACTAGGGTTGCCTCGCCTAAAAAGAAAAAATTAAAAAAAAAGAAAAATGATAATCCAGGTATTACAATTTATAATCTCTTAGTTTCAGACTCCTACACCTACCTGACATTTTGGAGATCTCATAGACATTTCTAACCTATATATCCAAAACCAATGTTTCAATTTCTCCACTAAATTTGTGTGATCCCTGCTCTTTCAGAAATAGTACAACCATGCAAGTTACTCAAATCAGCAATCTGGGTTCATTCCTTATTTCTCCTTCTCCCTTAACGACCAAATTAAATCCAGGTATTATTAATCATCAATTATTCCTAAAATATATCTCAAATGTATCCGTTTCTTTCCAGTTTCATTGCCATCAACTATCCCAAGCCACCACTGCTCAACTGGAGTACTACAAAGCTCCCAACTGGACTCCTCCATGTTTTCCTTACTATCAATTGGTTTCTTTAAAGTACTTATTGCAATTGGAAATTATTTTTATCTGTTTACTTAAATTTTATCTCTCCCTCATAAGACGCCTTCGTAAAGTCAAGGAACACAAACCATCTTGTTCATCACTGTTTCACTCCAGTACTCTACCATTAGCCAGGTCAACAGAAACAATATTAATAAAAAAACCAATATACACTTACTATGTCAGGCACTATTTTATGTGTTTTACATATATGAAGTCATTTAATTTTCCAACAACACAGGTATTTTATTATTTCACTTTTACAGATAAGGAAACTAAGGCACTAATCTGTGCAAGGTCACCCAAGGAGGAGTACATGGCAGAACTGGGAATCAAACTTCCGCAGTCTGTAGCCCACCCTCTTGACCATTACACAGCACCTCTCTTAGTAGCTCAATAAATATTTCTTGACCAAATAAACAAATGAGACAGAGAGTAAATAAAAGAGGAGCAGATTTAGGGGACATGTTGAATTTGAAATACTTGGAAAAGGCTGTGAGGTACAGCAGGATAAATAGTTACAAACTAGAATGAAGCATTCAGAAGTTATCGGTTCTATAGGAAGCCACCTATAAAATGCAAGCCTCTGTATAAAAAGTAATTATATAATTTTAAAAAGTAGATGTGCTCTTAAACTGTAAGTCTTTAGATTCACCTGTGTAATAAAAACATGTTTTACAGAGCACGGAATGCCCCATTGAGCCTTGACTGTACCTATAAAAAATTCTGTATTGTTAATATAAATTGAAATACTTTCCTTTCTTTTAGTATTCAGTATCTATATAAACCTCAAACTTGTATTTTGTTAAAATATGAAAGCACAGATTTATTTTTAATTTGACAAAATGATACCAAAAATCTATCTAATAAAATACAAGAAAATGTCTAAAAAAGTGTGGAAGCACGCTTTATCTACTAGATATCAAAACATAAAGTTACAGGAAATTAAGATAATGGGTATGGTACAAGTCAAAGAAAAGACAGAACACTGAAAGAGAACAGTATATGTAAATTGTAAAATTAAATGTAAAAACAAATCAAATTTATATATACATATTATTTTATTATCTAATTTCTAAGCATCACAAATATCTAAGCATCACAAATAAACTAGAAACTATAAAGGAAAAGACAGATTTCAACACTAAAATAATTTAAATCATGTCATGGGAAAACAGCATTAAAAAGTAAAAAAACAAATTTCAAAATGGAGTGAAGACTTATAAAATATGTGACAAAGAGTTAAAAATCTAAGCAATCGATTCTTTAAAATTATTAAAAGACTATAATGGGTAACAATAGGCTGGCTACTCAAAGAGATTAAACAATGTACAACAAAGATATAACAGATGCTTAACATCAACAGAATTCAATTAAATACAAATTAGAGGGATCATTTTTTTCAATCAGATTGGATAGAATAACAATGGGAAATGGGTACTCTCAAATACTGTAATTAGGAAAAAAATAGGCACAAGATTTTTAAAAAGCAATTTAGGAATTACAGAATATTTGTGGCTAAATAATTCTATATTAAAATAGATAGACATAAGAGGTAATCAGACGAGCATACAAAGATGGAGCTCACAACAAATATTGCTCTTAAAAGTTAATATTGATCCAGCAATCCAACTTTTGGGTATACACCAAAAGTATTGAAAACAAGATTTGGAAATATTTACACATCATGCTCATTACGGCATTATTAACAATACCCAATAGGTGGAAGCAATCTAAATGTCCATTGGCAAATGAACGAACAAATAAAACGTACCACGTATATGTACAATGGAATATTATTCAGCCTTAAAAAAAAAAAAAAGGAAATTCTGTCATATGCTACAATATGGATGACCTTGAGGACATGACGCTAAGTAAAATAAGCCAAAGGACAGACATTGCATGATTCCACTTATATGAAGTATCTAAAGTAGTCAAACTTCTAGAAACACAAAGTAGAATAGTGGTTGCCAGGGGCTGTGGGAGTGTAAAAGGAGAATTGTTCAATGAGCAGTTTCAGTTTTGCGAGGTGAAGAAGTTCCAGAAATCTGTTGCGCGACAAAGTGCATATACTTAACACAATGGTACTGTACACTTAAAAATGGTTAAGATGGTAAATTTTGTTTATTAACACAATAAAAAAAAGTTCATAAAAAATAATATAAATATTTACAAAGAACTGATTATGTTAGAGGCATACAATGAAATACCAAATTGCCATAAAAACGATAATATATTTATTCAGGCATATCCACAGCCTATTGTCGAGTTAAAATACGTTTACAAATGAGTAAAGTATATGATACCATTCATACACATTTGTACCCATTAGAGAGAGAGATTGTAAGGATATTCACCAAAATTTAATAGTGGTATCTCTGGACAATAGAATTACAGATGACTTTTATTTTTTAAAAATATATTTTCCTGTGTTTTTAAATACAATGAATATGTATTAAATGTATGGCAAAGGACAGCTCAAAAAAGGAAGTAAAGCCACCACTGGTTCCAGAATCCTGAGACAGAATTTTACATTTCTCTGTCACTACGTGGCATACACTGGAAGATTAATAAATATTTGAGAGGCAGATGAACAGTGGTCATGAGCTCAGGAATGAGACAGAGAATAGCCCCACATCCACAAGTGGCAGTTAAAAATCAGGAGGGATATCTCCGCTGTAGAGGTCCCCCATGAGGCGACCCCCTTGAGAGGTCCCAGCACCATGCCAGGATCCCATGTCTAAAATTTACTGACCAAGGTAAGGTCTTAAAGTCTGATTGAACTTCACTGAGGCCCAATTTTTTCCACTATAAAACGTCAAGTAACAGTACTTGCAAAATATTGCAAGGAAAATGTACTTAAAACATTTAACATCATTCCTAGCTCAGAGGAAACACTCAAGAAAACAATGGCCATCATTACTATTTATTAGTTTTCACTGGAAGAGCTCACAAAAAACAAAACAAAACAAAAACAAACAAGCAAAAAGAACCTCTAAGCATCTGCAGAAGACTATACCACTAAATTATACTGAAAATTCCAACTGCATTAAAAAACAAGAGACAATGCTCTGTCTGGTGGACCCGCAACACTGTTGGCTCAAAGGTATGGTTACATTCTTGTATCTAGAAGGATTACACTATAAAATTTATCATCTAGTTGGTGCATAAACACCATGAGTATTGGAAACTTATTAGTACTTCAGTAAAGAAAAAAATAGAGAAAATACGCTTATTTTAATCCACAGGTAAAATGGAAAGAGGTGACAGAATAAACACACAAAACATGACTAATGAAGACTTAATTTAGATGAGAGATTAAAATAACGAGTATGTTACCTTAATTTTGTTTGGCCTCTGTCTTCCTCACTGCTTTTGGACAGGAGCCTGTCTTTTTGGCACTGCTCTATCTCCAAAGTTTGATATAGTATAGTATAAATGCTCAACAAATATTTACGAAATGATTTATAAAGGTAAATCTCGGTGAAACCATAGAAAAAACTGAGACTACCTGAAGAAGTCTCAGTCAAAATGATGAGGAAGAGTTTAAGAATGAAAGCCATTAGGCTTAGGGAGGAAAGGCCTTTCCTGATAACTCTGCATCTCCTTTATTCAATGAGTTTCCCAAGGTACCTCAAAAGGAACGTCCAACAGCAAAAAATACACTCAATTTTGCAGCCAGAAGGGGATACAAAACCAAAACCTATTTGCGTTAAACTTGTTAGGTTACGGGCTCCCAAATATTTAAATGATGTCTTTATTCATCAGTGTATTAGTGGCACCTGTAGCCATTTGTTTGATGTATGCTTTACTAAAAGAAAGATAAATGCACAATTCTTGAATATTAAATCTAAGCCGTTCTATAGCTTTTCTTTTTGGAACTTGTCTTTAGAAGTTTGTTTATGGAAGTGGGAGTTAGCTCAGAACTTGAGGGCCAGTTCTTTTTAGTCAAACTAACGACGTAAAGGTGAGGCCATGCTTCACACACCGACGGCGGCTAAAGGCATTAGAGGTACCCTCCACACATATATAGGTACAATCTAATAGTGAACAAGTAAAATTAAAAATAAAAACAAGAAAAATGAGACTCTGGGATTGAAGACTAGGGATGGAGAATGGCATTACGGACTTGGGAACTACCCACATCCCATTTCACTCATTCGTTCACAAAATGCAATTAAATCCGTTCAATTTACTATCTGTCATGCAAGAAACTACCGACTTTCCCGCCACGCCACTCGCAGACGGCCACACCTGGTATATGTGCTGAAGAATCTCCAACTCCCGCCACAGGTTTGGCTTGTGTCCGCCCCAAAGCGGAAGTGACTTCAAAGGGACAAACTGAAAGTAAGAGAGTTCAAATACCAGGAATCTAAAACTCCTACGCTGTTCGGAGAAAAATCTTCTCTGACCACCAACCTCTCCTATCCCTTATCCCTTTTCGTAAAGTGGTGGCAAGGATTCACCACAGCCTCGCAACAACTAGTTCTCCGCCCCAAATTCCAAATCATTCAAAAATTTGTCCCTTCTCATTGGCCAACGAGGAGGCATGGATACCTGCAAAGAACTACAATTCCCGTCAGGCCCCGCGGGAAGTAACGAAGAAAAGGCTACGGGCCGGAGCAAAGCGCATTGGGAAATGTAGTTTGCTCCACACCCAAAAGGACAATCACGCCGCCTTCTCCCAAGTGAGGCTGGAGAAACCAGGTGTTGGGGTTAGAGCCCGTTACTGCTAAGGGGAGGAGCCAAACTCTTAAGCAGCGTTCCTCTCTTCCCCCCACACGGAAGATGAAAATTTTCCTTTACTCCTATAAAGCATTATAAACACTCCTTGAAGAAATATGGTGGTCTTTCCAATATCTCCAGGTCAGTAAAACTCCCAGAACTCCCCCGACCTCAAGCTCCAACTCGTGGGAAAAGGTGGCTCTTTTACAAGTGGGCAAAATGGCTGTCCTCTTAGTTTTCCCATTGGTTGCCTTTTGCGTCCTTCAAGGGCGGTTACTAAGCACCGATTGGCTCTTTTTCCTTTGAGGGTGGAGGAAGACTTGGCTCCGCTCTCCCGCGGCCCGGGAGGAGATAAAGGGGTGGAGAGAAGGCCATTTTTCCAGGCATGATTGGATGATTCTCATGTCACTCCGGGAATGTACAGCTTTTGATTTGTTTACTGCCCCTCAAAGAGAACGAAGAGGCGGGGCTAGTGCGTGGTGGGAAGGGGCGGGATTCTGCCAGCCGCGGCTGCCGCTGGAGCCGGTGTCCGGGCTGGTGATGGGGTTAATTCCCTTTCGTAAGACTCTTACTTGCACCCACCCAGCCCTGCCGTCGCCCCGCAGCGCCGCACTCCAACCGCCTCCTCCTCCTCAGTAACGCGGGTAAGCGATGCCCTCCCCTCACTCCTCCAGCTCCCCGGGAATAACGCGCCTCGCTCCCCTCCCCCGCCCGCCAACCGGTAGCGCTAACGGAGAAGGAGGCAGGCAGGGGAGAGATGTGGTGTGTGAGAAGGTGGCCTTCCCCGCGGAGCCGTCGGCGCTCCAGCCAGGGCCCCGCCGAGGTGCTGCTGCCAGCCCGCTGGGAGGTCGGGTTCCGAAGAGTCGGCTCTCCTGGCCCGCCGCTGCGGCTGCAGCTGCATCCACTACCTTGTGCCCACCGCCCCCACTCGGGGGCCATGTGAAAAGCAAACCCCTCGAGGCCTAGCGGAGGAGGCAGGGGAAAGGTTCCCGAGTCCCTGCCATGGCTGCTGCTGCCGCTGCCCTTGCAGCCCTCAAGGGACTCGGGAACCAGCCACAGCAGGCCTGCCAGGAACGGGTGCCGTGCGTGGTTCTGCTTTCTCGGGTGGCTGGCGCCGCTGCCCCGGGCTCCCCGGCCCATGCTACGACCGCGGCCCCCGGCCTTGAACCGAGAGAATTTCTAGAAAGGAAATAGGCATTCCGAATCGTTCCTGATATATAGGTACGTCTTGCCTGTGGTACCAGAAAAAGCACAATGGGAAAATTAAAAAGAAAGTTGAGTGACTGTCAGTGCCACGGACTCCGGGGGTCAGATTTACAACACGTTTTGGTTGAACCTTAAGCTGCCCTCCAGAATCCCTGTGTGTTTTGAAGTTTTTGTCGTTCCTTTTTTTGTTGTTGTTGCTAGGTGCAGAAGAGAGTGCATCTGTTCTTTGAGCTTGCTTTTTTATGTGGAAACTTAAATTATTAGGCTATCGTGCCCCGCTGTTATTGTCCTGGGATAGCGAGTCAACTAAGTAAAAGGTGAAGAGGTGCTTTCGAAAATAGTGAGACTTAGTAAATAAATAGCAGATGATTTTTATAATGAAATTTTCCAGGAAAAAAAATGTGTGTATATATTACGTGTATGTATATTTATATATATATGTATATATCTCTCTCTTCAGGGTTGTAGTTTGCCTAATTGTAATTCTGAAGAAACCCTTTGCCTTTAGCTTAAATGTCATTGATTACTAGAACTTTGAAGTAATGAAAAGATGGTTAAAGTCAAACTGGAAGTCCACCTTTTTATGATATTTGAAACAGTGAGATCTATGAAATATTTAATATAGTAGAATGCCAGTATGACTAGAGTAACTGGACACACCTCATTTTAACAAAATTTGGCATATTTGGTATATTTGAGAGCAAATGCTTATTCCTCACATATTGAGTGCTCATCTTTTCACTACTTGCTTTTCACATGGATGAATATGTCCTTAAATAATGAATTCTATAATTTGTAGTGGATATGCCTGTAATCAGAGATAAAATTCAAGGCCCACTTTTGAGGCTTTTTACCAGAATAAACTTGGGTTCCGAAAAATGTCTGAGTTTTGACTAAATGTTAGACCATATCTTAAGAGTCTGAGAAGACTATACTGGCTTAATAATCTTCCATATTCCATAATTAATACACCTAAATACAGAATTGGCGTAGATCCATAGATTCAGGACATAGAAGAAACTTGGATTTGTGTTACAGTTTTTAAAACAGAACACATAACCCTGAAAGGTATTTAAGTCCCCTCAACTCCCTCCACAGCGTACATCGCTCAGCATATAATTTTCTAAAACTTGTTGGTTAATTGATAAATTATGTAATTTATCCTTTTAGAGCTCATGTGCTTTATGTACAGAAAGGGCTGCTAAAAACGCGAGAGGTTTCTACATTCTCTTACTAGCTATGACTCTCAATTCAGTTTCCTCATCTGTAAAGTGGGGATGATAATGCTTAACTCATGGAATTGTGAATTTTGGTGATGCTATAAAGCCTTTAGCATTGTGCCTAACACATAGTATGTATGATTAAATATTAACTGGTTATTTTCATGCCTGTTAAGATAATGTTTTTTATTCATATGCACAAAGGTGTTGCAGGACATTAAAATGTTCTGTTAGTAAAGAGTACCATGAGGTTTTCATTTATATAGTAAATTAAACGCAGTTTTCAGTTAGCCATTTTCAGAGTGAAAGTGTGCGAAATTAGTCATCGGGTACAGACCAGTTGCCTATTTTATAAGAGATTTTTGTTTTTGCATTAAAATGCAAGTGTTTATGGAATATATTTCAAATGGATTATTTGAAATAAAAGTGTGGTAAATTAGTGATAGTTATTCTACTATCTTTTAAATTTTATTAGCTGATACGTATTTGAAGATCTTATTTATATAGTTGCCACCCATATTCATTGTGCTACTGGTCTACTGACAAGCAACAGTTGAACTCAATACAGGGTTAAGACTGAGAAAGTCATTTTTTCATTAGGGCCACAGGCTGACTAGGTTTGTTGCTGTTTTTAATTTTTTGTTATTTATCAATACTTGAGTGTTTCTTTTCTAAGAAAGAGCATGTCAGACACACTGTTCCTTTCTCCTCCCAGATACTTTTGAAAATCTACTTAATAGTGTCTTTGGAGTTTGTACAGTTAGACAAATTTAAGGTTAGCGTGAAAAGTGTTATTATAAAGTCTTCTGACAGTAATGCCTGGCCAAAGTTCAAGGCAGCTGCACCTTATGCGGAATAGTGAGCTGAGGTACATAATGTTATGGCTGGCTTCCCAACTTATTAAACCCAGTACAACTGGATGCTCTTTCAAGGAGCCTTACATGGCAGCAGCAGTAGAAATTTTTATAAAATTGAAATAAGCTTTTTCAAATATTATACAGAAGATATGCACTGCCATACCTTGCCAACTAAGATTTTTTTTTGTACTGATACTTTAGAATACCTGATTATACCCATTTGAGTTAATATTAAGTTTTAATTCCTCAAGCTGAGAGTTGATAACACTTCCATTCTTGAAAACATTGGAATAATAAATACTTTTTAAATATTTTTTATTTTTTAATTAAAGTTGACAGTCAATAATATTTTATATTGGTTTCAGGTGTACAGCATAGTGGTTAGACATTTATATAATTTAGGAAGTGATCACCCTGATAGATCTAGTACCCTCTGACACCATACATAGTTATTATAATATTATTGGCTACATTCCCTGTACTATGCTTTACATCTTCATGACTATTTTGTAACTTCCAATTTGTACTTCTTAATCCCTTCACCTGCCTATCCCAAAACCCCTCCCATCTGACAATCATCAGTTTGTTCTTTGTATATTTGAGCTGTTTCTGTTTTATTTGTTCGTTTATTTTGTTCTTTATCTAGTCTGTTGTTGGGTACTTAGGTTGCTTCTGTATCTTGGCTATTGTAAATAATGCTGCAGTGAACATGGGGGTGTATATGTCTTTTCAAATTAGTATTTTGGATTTCTTCAGATAAATGCCCAGAAATGGAATTGCCGGGTCATAAGGTTGTTATGTTTTTAATTTTTTGAGGAACCTTCATACTGTTTTCCACAGTGGCTGCATCAGTTTGCAATCCTACCAACAATACACAAGAGTTTCTTTTTCTCCATATCCTCTCCAACACTTGTTGTTTGTTGATTTATTGATGATAGCCACAATAATAAACCTTTAAAACTTGATGAATTTGTAATATATTGTTGCTATTTTAATTATAAAATTTCACTAGCAACATTTTCATGATCTATTGTAAATATGTAGGGTAGTCTATGTGTCAAAGAGGTGTGGTTACAAATGGCAGCAAACTAGTCAAATAGTTACTATAATTCCAAACCACAAAATCAGTACTTATCTTTGCAGTGACACCTGCATACAGTGATTATAATTTATTATTTATAACTTAAAATAACTAAACTGAGTTATTGTAAAGTATGTCAGTTTTTTCTCAGTATAATACTAATCTTTTTCTGTCTTCCACTAATCCCTATAAATTCTAATGTTTAGTAATAACACAGATATGCAAAAAATTAAATCACATAATCAAACAAAACGTTAAGTTAACTTTGTTTCCCCAATAATAAGGTTATGTAATTAAACAACTTTGCTTGTACCTGATAAGATGTGAGCATGTGTATCTTTTTTCCAGAATTTGATTCTATTAGTCGTTGGCTGATAGTTGAAATAAGAGATGAGTTATTTAATCTTGGCTCAAAGCTAGTTCTCTACCTTATTTTCTAACAATTTGGTTTTTTATTCCCAGATTTTACCCTTTAGTATTTTGCATCGTCTTTCCTTCATAGCCTCCACAAATAGCTATTAACTTAATTTTTTTTCCTGCAGATTTCAAAAGCCTACACTTTGTGATCTGTGTTGTTCCTTCTTTGCCTTCTGAATTGTGGATTTGTACCTTTTCTATTAATTTCTACCTGTAGGCTCACTTCTCTAGGCAAATTATGAGATTTTTGAGCCTTCTTATTTCATAAATACTAGATCACATAGCATGTTTAAGTGATTGTTCTTATACGCTGCTTAACTAATGTTTTCATCTACAACTCCTTAAACTACTTCCTCTCCAAAAGAAATTAAGTATGGAAAATAACTACATTTGTTTTTACTCTTGACTTTTCTTCTTGAAAGACAGTAATTTGATATTGTCTAAGAATTTAAAGTACTATAATTCGAGTTCTCCCAACTTTAGTTTCATCAGTGATAGGTATAAATTACTTTTGTGGGTTAGTTGTGCAATTAATTTCACTAACTTGTCTTCCACGTGAAAGAAATTCCATAACTGGTATAAAATATCACTATACAGTATGAGTTAGAAGTTTAACTGCAGATTTACCTTGCTGCCATGACCCTCACTGGGGAGGGAAGATGTGGGATTTAAGAGAAAAAAAAGTTAATGTGGGGGAAAACATATCACTGTATATGTATGCAAAGCTATGGCTTAAATGAGCATAAGGCCTTCATTTTAAAAGTCCTCTTTTGAAAGGAGCTTGCTTATTACAGAATTGCTGTTTAAAAATAAGTATCTTTTTACTGGAAACAACCCAAACGCCCTTCAATGAGTGAATGGTTCAACAAACTGCTATATTTTATACCATAGACTACTATGCAGCAATAAAAATGAACGACCCATTGATACATGCTGCAACAACCAAACAACCATGTGGTTCCATTTATATAACGTTCTCAAAGTGACAAAATTACAGAGATGGAGAACAGTGGTTGCCAGGCATTAGAGATAGGATGGAGGGGGCAGGATGGTTATGACTATAAAGCAGTAGCATGAGGGATCTTTGTGGTACTGAAACAGTTCTTTTTTTTTTCCTTGGTGTATGATTCTTGTATTTCTTGACATACACATATATGTTCACATACCAGTTGTCTATCACGATTATAGTGGTGATTACATAAATCTATACATGTGATAAAATTGCATAGAAACACACAACTGAGTGCATGTAAAACTGTAAAATCAGGATAAAGTGGATTATATCAATGTCAATCAGTTTTGATGTTGAACTTAAATAATGTTATTGGGGGAAACTGAACAAAGAGGACATAGGAGCTTGTCCAATTTTTATTTCAATTTCCTGTGAATCTATAATTATTTAAAAATAGGAAAGCTAAGTACAGAAAAATAACCATTACTTATATATATGTTCCTGTATTGTATTGAGAAAGAGTTTCTGTTTTTAAACAAATATCTTCTGCAAAATAACATTCATATAGTTCATATTGTTCATTTGTGTTATTTTTATACCATAGACTACTATGCAGCAATAAAAATGATGTGTTTGCATACATCTGAATACAGTAGAGATACCCCTACATCAAACATCCAAGATGCAATTTCCATTTTCATTTTACATGATTGTTTTCGCTAAATGCCAGTTCTTTCTCATTCTCCTTTTGGGACTTGCTGCCCTTTCACTTTCCAACTCTTCTTCTTATAAATTAGAAAGAGTCTGGTATCAGTCATCTGTATTGGTCATTTTTCAGTTGCTCTGAGATTTGTGCCTTTTGAGCAAGCTCTTGTGGGAAGAGAAATCAGGCAGATAACTTAAACTATTCTAGTGACAAGGGTACATTTCTAAGGGGTTTGGTTTCTCGACATTACCTTTCTTTGTTTCAGGGTCTTCAGATAACATACACACACACTTTTTTTTTTTTTTTTAATGTACAGAAGGAGGGCATAATCAGAAGAGTGGAGGTCCATCTGGTCCCAGACACAATTAAAATGTTGTTACAACGGTATATCAATATTGATGTCTCCTGTCTTCTCTCCTCCTCCCCTCATGCCCCTTGAGAGTAGAAACTAAGGTGTGGGTAGGGATGGAAGACTACCTACACAGGTCCATTTTTTTTTTCCTCTAAATTCATTTATTTAGAGATAAAACACAGTCATTCAAATCATGGAACACAATATCAACACAGAAAATAAAGTTGGGAAATTAAGTTGAATTGTTACCTTTCATGTACATCAATAAATATCTTAAAAGAAGCAAGTGTATTTTTTAAGATTCATTAAAACACTAAGGACACATACAAGTAACTAAGAGTTTCTAAGTTAAATGTCATAGTGTTTGATTTTCAGTTTGAAAGATTATAACGAATATATTTTAGTGAGACAGCAGCGAATACAAAAGCATTTTGAACTGTGTAGTGTACTATAAGCAGTTTATTCTATAACATTCCATCATTCTCCTGGCCTAAGTTTACAGGTAGAAGGCAAGCTGGACCAGTTATCCCAAAAAGGGAGAAAGGGTGGAAGAGTAACCCCATAGATGTCCTCAGTAGATACTGTCCCTCTATATTCCCCCTGGCTGTTTAGCACCCTCCTTAGACTTACCAGGTTGTATTCCATATTGTTGCTGGCTGAGAAACTAGATCTAGTCCTCAAAGCACATTAGAGCTTTTCACAGAATCAGAAAACTAGACCATAATGGTATCTTTGTGTTTTTAGGCTTTTTCTTACTCATGGTGGTATAACCACAGGAAAGAAATGTTTTGAAGGACATTTTTAAAACCTATTTTTAGATCATTTTGATAAGCTGATTTGAGAAAAATGCTCAGATTTAAGTGTTTTTACTCAGTAATTTTGCCAGCTTCTGTCTTTTGAAGTCAAAAATATTGTGTTCATTATTCAGTATGTTCAAAAGATTGTAAACTTTATCTTTTTTTTTAAAACTGGGTTAGAAAACTGAGCCAGTGTAGAATTTAATACATTTCTAAAATTAACTTTTTGGAAAGTTTGTAATTTTTAAAGCTTTTTAAATCAAAAATCAATTCATACACAAAATCAAACAGTACAGTGGATCTATAATTGTCACTCCCTTATCAACTGTTTTATGATCAGGACTCATCAATCTCTTGAAATGAGCTAAAATGTTCTTAGCACCGGAAGTCAAATGGATTCTTTTTTATGTTTTCAGTTTATCAAAATCATGTCACATAGTTTTGTTACACATTAGAACCATGAATCTCCTGTAATTTTTTTACTTTTCCTGGAAATTCTAATAGTCTTTCAATTTTTTTTCTGATTGAAAGTTATTCAGCTACTGTTTCATGGAGGCCTCTTTTCCTCACAGATTTTCTCTTGGATTCTTGTGTCCCTCTCTCATCCTGGGGCTTCCCTTCACTGTCCTCCTAGGTTGTATCAACTGTTTGCTGGATCCTGTGGATCCTTCTTTTTTGGTTTTTATGCTCTTCCTAGGTAATAGCCTATGGTATTTTCCCAAGAAATGTTGCTTAGGAAGTAAACCTTTTGAAACCTTATACGCCTGAAATCTTTATTCAGCCATCATACCTAATAGATAGTTTAGAATGCTAAGTTCAAAATCATTTTCTTCTTGTACTTAGACATATTGCTAATGTCTTAACATCTTGGTTGCTTTTGTGAAATTGGCTGCTGAAATTTTCCAAGCATACACAAAATTTGATAGATTACTAAGTTCTACAATTAATAACATTTTGCTCTATTTGCTTTATCCTGTATCTATCCATTTTATTTTTTTGATGCATTTCAAAATAAATTACAAAGATCAGTATACTTCACTCCTGAACACTTAGGCATGGATATAATTAACTAGAGTTCAATATTTGATTACTTTTTTATAGATAGATATGTTTACAAAAAAATGCACAAATCACAAATGTACCAGAGTTTTTGACAAATTGTATACATCTTTATAACTCATATGTCTATCAAAGTATAGAACATTACCATCACCCCGAGAAACAAAAGTTCTGATTCTTTTCTACCATATATTTTCCTGTGCAAGGACTTATATAAATGGAATTATACAATAAGTACTATTTCGTGTAAGGCTTCTTTCCCTCAAACATATAATTCAGGTTTTTAATCCATGTTGTTGCATGTATGAATAGTTCATTTTTATTACAATAATATTTTATTGTATAAATAATACAGTTCATTTTTCTGTTCTGTTGATAGCTGCCTATGTGTTGTATCTGCTTTTTAGTTGTTATAAATAAAGCTGTTTGATTTACAAGAGTATTTAAGAATAAGTTTTAAATATCTCCTAACATGCAATAATCTGCACAGAAATCCATTTTTTCATTTCTTCTTTATTCCATTATTTTCCTAGTTCTTGGATTTTTGTTAATACATAAATAAGTCATGACTTAGCTGAGAATACTGTCACACTTTATTTCTTGCTATTTTCACTAATATAAATAGAAAATAGGAAGATTATTTAAATCCTCCCCCCCCTTTTTAAGTTTTGAACATTCTTGTTGAAACTTTAGAATAGATCTGTTTTTCCTAGTCCATTTTGGACTTTAGGTGATTACATGTTTATACTAATTAGATGTAATCAGGAATTTGTTTTTTCCTAGAAGTTAGCATTTCAGCATAGAAAGTCATTGAATTTTAGAGGTAGAAGTATTTAAGGAATATGTTAGTCTGACATTAACTTTATTTATGAATCACACTTGATCCAGAGAGGCATGACTTAAGTTATGAATGCATTTTGCTTGTTTTTTATTAAAAGTGATCACGTATATGTGTTATAGTTTTGGAATGACAGTTTAAAAGACCAAGTTTAGAATCTTGTATTTATGATCCAGAGAGTCTTTCCAGTGCATCTTTTCCAGTTCTAAAATTTTGTTAAATTCATATGATAAATTAAGAATGAACTTTTTTGGTTTTCCATGCTACATTACACAAAAGATTTTATCCTGGTATAATGCTCAGTGTACACATTCCACAGCTTTTTGCAAGTGTTGATTTTTTTTTAATGAATGCTCACTTTGAAATTTAATTAAAGTGAAAAAGAGTAAAGTTTTTTAGTCTAATGTTCAAGCTGTATTTGTGGCATATGGAAATTACTTTATGGCTTTTCTGAAAACCTCATGCAGCTGCTACACGAGTTTTTGGTTGCATTTACCTTACTACTGAAATGGAAAACCCAATGATAAATTAGGAGAATTGACTTAAATGTTAAATGCAGCTTATAGAAACTTGTACTTTAATGGCATATAACATGTATACTTTAATTTTAGAAAGCATTTACTCATTTTCTTCTCATGTCATTTTTTTATTGGTTTCTGTGGTATTTGTAAAAAGGCTTACAGAAATGTTGGTACTAAGATAAAGGATAATTGATGCTCTTGTTTGTGAGAGTTACACTAAGATCACAGAAATGGCTACTAATCATATTGCTTCTGTCCTAAAAGACATACCTCTGCCTTCAAGAAGCTCATGACTTTACTGGGGATCCATTTGAGTCAAAATTTGTGTTGTCGTAAATGGCCGCAGCTTCATTTACTTTTCTTTTTTCCTCCTCTTTCTTGTCTTCCTCTTCTTTCCCTGTCTTTGGACACATTTGCTTAAAGATAAGACAAGGTGAATGGAGCTATGAAAAAGGAGTAGTAAGTGTCTCAGTGGGTGGTCTTTTTATTTAAGTATGTAAAGTTCCAAGGATTACATGGGATTTACACCTTCCTTGTAAATGCACAATAAGAACCAAGTGAAACTTGGTAGGTAACCACTAATTGAATTGCTTTTGTATATTCTGTCATAAAATTTTAATACAAGCATTTTTGTGCTACTCTCATTTTCTCAGTAGAACTTCTTTCAGAACTGGAGTCAGTCCTCTGAAACCCTGCTGCTGCTTTATCAACTGTTTGTGTAATATTCTAAATCCTTTGTTGTCATTTCAACAATCCATACATCTTCACTAGGAATAGATTCCATGTCAGGAAACCACTTTTTTTGCTTCTCCATATGAAGCAACTCCTTATCCATTGAAGTCGTTTCATGAGATTGCAGTAATTCAGTCACATCTTCAGGCTCCACTTCTGGTTCTGTCGCTGTTTCCACCGCATCTGCAGTTACTTCCTCCACTGAAGTCTTTAACCCCTCAAAGTCATCCATGAGTGTAGGAATCAACTTTTTCCAAACTCCTGTTAATGTTGATATTTTGTCTTCTTCCCATGAATTACGAATGTTCTTAATGGTATCTTCTAGAATGGCAGATCCTTTCCAGAATGTTTGCAATTTAATTTGCCCAGATCCATAAGAAAAATCACCATCTATGGCAGCTGTAGCCTTATGAACTGTATTTCTTAAATAATAAGTCTTGAAAGTTGAAATTACTCTTTGATCTATAGGCTGAGAATGGATGTTGTGTTAACAAGCATGAAAACATTGATCTCATTGTATATCCATCACCTCTTGGGTGACTAAGTGCATTGTCAGTGAGCAGTAATATTTTTAAAGTAATCTTTTTTCCTGAGCAGAAGTTCTCAGCAGTGTGCTTAAAATATTTAGTAAACCATGTTATAAACAGATGTGGTGTCATCCAGGTTTTGCTGTTCCATTTATAGAGCACAGGCAAAGTAGATTTAGCATAATTTTTAAGGCCTCTGGGAAATTCAGAGTGGTAAATGCGCATTGGCTTCAATTTAAAGTCACCACCTGCACGAGCCCCTAACAGGAGAGTCAGCCTATCCTTTGAAGCTTTGAAGCCAGACATTGACTTCTCTCTAGCTATGAAAGTCCTAGATGGCATCTTCATCAAATATAAGGCTGTTTTGTCTACATTAAAAATCTGTTTAGTGTAGCCACCCTTACTAATTATCTAATCTAGGACTGGAAAATTTGCTGCAGCTTCTACATCAACACTTGTTGCTTCACCTTGCACTTTTATTTTATGGAGGAGGCTTCTTTCCTTAAACTTTGTGAACCGACCTCTGCTAGCCTAAAACTTTTATTTTGTAACTTCCTCTCTTCTCTCAACCTTCATAGAATTGAAAGGAGTTAAGGCCTTACTGTGGATTAGGCTTTAGTTTAGTTAAGGATATGTTGTGGCTGGATTGATCTTCTATCCAGACCACTAAAACTTTCTCCATATCGGCAACAAGGCTGTTTTGCTTTTTTATCATTTGTGTGTTCACTGGAGTAGCACTTTTAATTTCCTTCAAGAACTTATCCTTTGCATTCACAATTTAGCTATCTTTTCGTTACAGGAGACCTAGCTTTCAGCCTCTAAACTTTCGACATGCCTTCCTCACTAAGCTTAATCTTTTCTAGCTTTTAAGTGAGAGACAGGTGACATTCAAGTGAACACTTAGTGGCCATTGTAGGTTTACTAATTGGCCTGATTTCATTATTGTTGTGTCTTGGGGAGTAGGAAGGCCCAAGGAGAGGGAGAGATGGGAATGCCCAGATGGTTGGTGGAGCAGTCAGAACACACACATTTATCAATTAAGTTCACTGTTTCACATGGGTGCAACTATGGCACCCCTAAACAATTGCAATAGTAACAACAAAGATAATTGATGACATCACTGTGACAGATACACTAATAATGAAAATTTTTGACATATTGCGGGATTTACCAAAATGTTACAGAAACATGAAGTGAGCAAATGCTGTTGGAAAAATGGCACCAATGGATTTGCTCGACATGGTTGCCACAGACTTTCAATTTGTAAAAAATGCAATTATCTACAAAGTACAGTAAAGTGAAGCACAATAAAATAAGGTATGCCTGTATATATATGAAGACATTCAAGACTTATGTAAGTCATATTGGAGAATTGGAGAGAAATTGATTCATCAGTATTTCCAAATTTACCTGATAAATAGGGTAGTCACCAGCTTGCCCAGGACAGCCTAATTTATATCTTTTGTCCTGGCATAGTTATAAAAGTGCCCTCTTTCATTCTGAAGTGTGCCTTGATTTAGATAATAAATTGTATGGCCATCCTACTGACAACCTAGAGTACTTTTTTAAATACACATTTGCTACCTACTAAGTCAGAATCTCTAAGAAAGGGGCCTGGAGATAATTTTTTTTTAGCAATTTCAAGGTCAAGAACATTTGTAATACATTATTCTAAAAGAATGCTATCGTTGTTCTATGACCCAAAACCCATTACTGTTTTAGTGGAATAATGAGTTCCAGGTTAAATTTGGAGAGATAATCTCATATGATAACCTAGCATCATGTATTTTCTAAAAGTGATTATAGAGCAAGAACATTTCTTAACACGTATGTTGGACAGGCTTATAGGGGCAAGAGAGAATGGGAAAGGAAAGTGAAATAATTTTTTGGAAGTAGGGCAATCTCAGGCCAGATCTCTATTAAGAAACTACGAGCAAAACTGAGTTTCTCAGTAATATTTCCCTTTGAGTCTGATGAGAGTAGGGGAGGGATTCATAAAGATGCTTTTCATACCTGAGAACTAAGAGCAAGAATTAATGCGGAGGAGAGAGATGAAAAAAGTACTTTCAGATTCTGAGGCCATGTTGAAAGGAAAATAAAATGGTATTGTTGGTTTTTGGGGGTCAGTGGGATTTGATAAGATTTGCATATGGTCATATGTAAGTCAGGCACTTGTGAGATGTCTGTATTTTATCGAGATGTCAGAGATGCCCATTCCGTTTTTAAGATTTCTTTTTGGCTAATTCTATAACTTTAATATGAGAGTGAGCAAATTTGACTTAATAAAGTAAGTAATATGCACTAATTATATTTAGAGGATCTTATACTGAGCCATTCATGCTTGCTCATTTGATTGATTACCTTTTATTGATTGATTACCTCTTAGCACCAATGGCACATAGTTAAGAAATAAAAAATGGCTGGAAAGGTAGGAATTTATCTGTAATTCATCATAGCTGTTGACTCATGATATCTCCATTAACCAGAACCCCGAGCCAATTTTTCTATGGGCTGTAATACCAAGCAAAACTGTCTTAAATGTAATTATCCATACCATAATCTTTTATTTAAAAACACTTTGGTTGGGGGGAGGAACTTTTTTAAAACTTTATTGAAGTATAATTGACATACAATAAACTGCATATATTTAAAGTGTGTATTTTGAAGAGATGCTGATTTTTTTAGATTGATACTCTGGCAAGTTCACCATTATAATTTGTCTTCTAAGCATGTGGATGGAGAAACGAAAAGGCCTATTATTTAACTTGGGGGAATTGTCATGAATTAGCCACAAAAAGATGATTTATGTTGGATCATTATTAAGACTTAACCGTATTTGTGGAGTAGATACTCTTCACTCCAAAATTCAAGAGCTAGTGACTTCATTTGTACATATGCAATGGAGAGAATGAGAGCAAATAATTACATGCCAAATGAAGGACATGGAATTGTAAGTAAATGCTTGAGAAGTTCCAAAGAATAAGGAGTGGGTGGACTGGAAAATTTGAGGAAAGTTGTGAGGAAGAAAGTGGGTTATAAAATAGGTGAAGACGACAGACAGAAGAAACAGTGAATTGGAGTTCGAGCTAGAGCTTAGAAAATACATGTGATTCAGCAGGCAGAAATGGGTAGAAGAACATTCTAGATAGAGAGGAATACTGGTGAGTGCAGGTGATGGGAGGTGAGTGGTCTAGTTTGGCTGCAGTCTAGGATGGATGAGAGGAAATAACCATGGAAAGTTAAGTTTGGGCAAAATTGTAGAGGGTCTTGAATGCCAAACTTAAATTGTAGAGGATTTGAATTATGTCCTTTGAGTCAAAGGGAACCACTGCAGGTTTTTTTGAGCAAGGTGGTATTGATATAGATTTCATTGCCTTATTGTTACTAGGGTTGTGTTTTTCTTAAAGCATTATAATGTCACCTCTGTCTCTTTCTGCTGTTAACCTATTTTCTTTCATACTTCATTTGTAATTATCAGGAAATTGATTTTTAAATTGTCTTTTCATTATACACCACAATCAAGTGGGCTTCATCCCAGGGGCACAGGGATGGTTCAACATACGCATATCGATTAATGTGATACACCACATAAACAAATTAAAAAATAAGAATCATATGATCATATCAACAGATGCAGAAAAAGCCTTTGACAAGAAACAGCATCCATTTATGATAAAACACTTAACAAAATCAGTACAGAAAGAAAGTACCTTAACATAATAAAGGCAATCTATGACAGACCCTCAGCCAACATTATACTTAATGGTGAAAAACTAAAAATCTTCCCTGTAAGATCAAGAACAAGGCAAAGCTGTCCACTGTTGCCACTGTTATTCAGTATAATATTGGAGGTCCTAGCAAATGCAGTCAGGCAAGAGAAAGATATAAAAGGCATCCGGATAAGAAGCGAAGAAGTCAGACGGCCACTATTTGAGGATGACATGGTTCTCTATATAGAAAACCCTAAAGACTCCACAAGAACAGTAGTAGAAACAATAAGCAAATACTGTAAAGTCTCTGGATACAGAAATCAATGTTCAAAAATCCATAGTGTTCCTATACTCTAATAATAAAGCACTAGAAAAAGAAGTGGAAAAAATAATTCCTTTTGCAATTGCACCAAAAAGAATAAAATAGCTAGGAACAAATTTAACGAAACATGAAAAGGACCTATATAATGAAAACTACCAGACCCTTTTAAAAGAAATCGAAGAAGATACAAAGAAATGGAAAGATATTCTGTGTTCTTGGATTGGAAGAATCAACATAGTTAAAACGACCTTATTACCTAAAGCATTATACAGATTTAATGCAATCCCCATCAATATCCCATCCACACTTTTTAAAGAAAGAGAACAAAAAAATCATCAGATTTGTATGGAAGCACAAAAGACCCCAAATTGCCAAAGCCATCCCGAGAGAAAAGAACGAGGCTGGAGACATCACTCTGCCCAACTTCAAATTGTACTACAAAGCGACGGTAATCAAAATGGCATGGTATTGGCAGCAAAACGGACACACGGACCAGTGGAACAGACTCGAGAGTCCAGAAGTAAGCCTATATTTATACAGGCAAATAATTTTCGACAAAAAAGCCAAAAACATACAATGGAGAAAGGAAAGCCTCTTCAATGAATGGTGCTGTGAAAATTGGAAGGCCACCTGCAAAAGAATGAAACTAGACTGTTGTCTATCATCACGCACCAAAATTAACTCAAAATGGATTAAGGACCTGAATAGAAGACCTGAAACAATAAAATGCATAGAAGAAAATATAGGAAAAAAACTCAAGGACCTTGGACTTAAAGAGGATTTTATGAATTTGACCTCAAAGGCAAGAGAGGTAAAAGCAAAAATAAATGAATTGGGACTACATCAAACGAAAAAGATTCTGCTCGGGTGGCTCCATAGTGTAGTGGTTACGTCTGCTTTATACACAGAAGGTCCTGGGTTCATGCCGCAGGTGGAGCCACGGACTATACCCCGGGTGCGCCAGGGTCCCAGGCCACAGGGTCATCAGGCCCTGCGTGAGTGCTGCGAACACGTGGGAGGAGTCATCCCACCTTCAGAGATCCAATTCTGAAGGAGAGACGGCAACATCCATAGGTCAGGGGTGGAAGTGGTTAGGAGGATTAAAAGAGGGGAAAAAATAAAAAAATAAAAAGCTCAACAAAAGAAATCATCAACAAGGTAAAGAAAGAGACAACCATCTCAATGGGAAAATACATTTGCAAGCAACCAGTAAGTGCCTAATATCCAAAATATGCAAAGAACTCATATGACTCAATAACAAAACAAAAACAAAAAACAAAAAAACAATCCAATCAAAAAATGGACAGAGGATCTGAACAGACACTTTTCCCTAGAGGACATACAAATCGCCTACAAACATATGAAAAGATGCTCAACATTGCTAGCTATTAGGAAAATCAAAACCACAATGAGATACCATCTCACACCTGTTAGAATAGCCGTTATCAATCGGAGAAGTAATAACAAATGCTGGAGAGGATGCAAAGAAATAGGAACCCTCATACACTGCTGGTGGGGCTGCAAATTGGTACAGCCACTATGGAAAACAGTATGGAGGTTCCTCAAAAAAACTAAGAATTGATCTGCCATATGATCCAGCAATCCCTCTACTGAGTATTTACCCCAAAGACTTGAAAACTCATATCCAAAAAGATATTTGCACACCAATGTTCCTAGCAGCATTATGCACAGTGTCCAGGACATGGAAGTAACCAAAATGTCCTACGATAGATGACCGGCTAAAGAAATTGTGGCACATATATACAGTGGAATATTACTCAGCCATAAGAAGAGATGAAATCCTGCCATTTGTGACAACATGGATGGACCTTGAGATAATCATGCTAAGCGAAATAAGCCAGACTGAAAAAGTAGAAAATCACATGATATCACTTCTTTGTGGGATATAAACCTAAAAGCAACAAATGTACAGGACAAACAGAGACTCAGGGACGTGGACAATGGACTTGTGGTTACCAGAGGTTAAGGGGTGGGGGAAGAAGAAAGAGGTAGATGGGGTAAAAGAGGTCAAATATCGGGGTTAGGGGAAGGGCGAATTGGGTAAAGGGGATCAAATATATGGTAGCTGAAGAAAACTGGACTTTGGGTGGTAATCAAACAATAGAACATATAGATGACAGATTATAATGTATACCTGAAAATTATATAATTATATTAACCAATGTTACCCTAATAAACTTATTTTAAAAAAGAAAATAAATGAAATTGTCTTTTAGAGTCATCGTGTCACCTTATTTTTCTAAGTATTATCATATCTCTTTATTTATAATAAAGTAATAATACCACATCTGGAAGAGAGAGGGAGAGAAAGATTATCATTACCTTTGTAGAAATAGAGTATGGCTTAATTTAGAAAGTCTGAGTTTTAAAGTAATATGAATCCTAGGCAACACATAGAGTCCTGAAAGATTCAAACATATTGAGTTCTTTTAGTATATGATGATGCAAGATTATATTGTCTCATTACTTTCTTGACCTTTATTTTAAAATACATATTTAGAGAAATCAAAATCAGCTTAAGAAAATTACCTTTTTTTTTGGAATGTCATAAAGGATCCCTAGAGGTTACAGATGGATAGTCAAGGGGAAAATGGGGAAGTTCCAAGAGTATTTTTCTGTTCTTGTTTATTTTCTTAACTCAAGTATGCAAATAAAAATCATTTAAAATGTGAAGAAATATGCATTAGCAGTTACCTGTTTATCTTAAAGCCAAATTCATAACCATAAGTGGTAGAACTACTCTTCTTTTAAAGGATCATGAGAATTTAATAATGTGGTTTTTTTCAGTGATAAATCACTTCAAGCCATATTGGATTATGTGTACTTTTAACATTTTTAGGCTTTTAGATTAATTTTCTGTTTTTATTTTCTATTATTATCTTACTACTATTTATTACATAGGAATTAACTGTCCTTTAAATGTGACACTGCATAAATTATTTTCATTTAATTTCCTGTGGTAGAAAATAATAAACACTTAATAAGGCTTCCTGATCTGATTCTACTATGCTGTTCATTCGTCAGCCATTCCTTGAAAAAAAAAATTTAGTGAGTATCTGCAGTGTGTCATGGCCTGGCTTTGGGAATACAAAAATCAGTGATTTGGACTTTTGCCCTGTGGGAGCTCAATCTAACAAGAGAAAATCTAATAAGTTATAACGAATCCCCTTGATAAGTTCAATTTAAAAAATACATGCAAGGTGCAGTAAGAGCAACATCCTGCCTTAACTCTTACCTCAACATTTCTTAACCCATAGTGTTAACCCTATTAAAATCAAACAATCGAGCTAAAATCCTCTTGAAGTTTCTCACTTCCAAGTCTTTGGTAATATTTCTTCTGGAATAACCACTTACCAATTCTTCCCTCCTGCGTTATATATGTCACATTTCCATATGCTGTTCTTAAATGCCAATTTCTTTTTGAAACATATCCCAGAAGTGCTGTCTCCCATATATTCTCCTGTGGCACTATCTTTATGTGTGTAGTTTTCCTAACTTTTATTACTTTGTACCTTGTATTATGCATACTTCATCACGTATATAACCCTGCCTTCACTACTACCTGCCTTTTCTTATACCTAGTCAAAGAGACACTGCTTCATTTTAAAATTACCTGAGGTCAAGGACTTGGGCAGCTTGATAATAATACTTTGTACACTATTGTACTTAATAAATGTTTGCAGATTGGAATGTAATTAGATACCTTGTATTAATTTGAGAAAATAGTAGATACCGAACTTACACCTCTAAAATTCTCTATTTAGTAACATTTAGAAAAACTTCTTTTTCATAAATTTGGACAATCAACTTCAAGCTAAAATTCTGTCAGACCATTGACTTGAATAAAATACTGTTCCCTTGCTTTAAGTGTGACTCCAATAAGAAATTATTACAATCTGTTAACTGATAGATACATCCTATTAACCTCATGTCCATATCCCACTCAGTACCATATCACAGTCTCAACAATGACATTATTAGATTGATTTGACTGTAAACACCAAACTGTCCTTATCCTTCCTGATATTCTTATTTTTTTCCCCTCTGGATTGAGTCATGTCTTCAGGATTGTTTAAGGAACTTGTGTTTCTGCCTAATTAGGAGAATCAATTTTAAAAACTATGCCAATTAACATTGTACTGTTTTGAATTCTGCCATAGAAGGAATAAGTAATGTAATCACTAAAGGTAAAGAATACTAATCTGAAAAAAGTGTTTTATAATATACTTTTATTCTATCAAGCCATATTAAAATTACCTCATAAGAACCTTTTTAGAGAGATAGTCACTTGCTTCCCCATTTTATTTCACAGTAAACTCGCATTGCTCTCTTATTGTGAAACAAAGTGGGACACGCAGTCCCATGTCCTAACCTTCATTTCTAGATCTCCTTTTTCTACTTATCTCCTTTCTATTTTTTTTCTGATTTGTGAGTTGTATTAAAAGAAGAAAACTTTTTATTGTAAAATACACATAACATAAAATACTCTTAACCTTTTTTTGAGCACATAGTTCAGTAATGTTAAATACATTGTTTTGCAACCAATCTCCAGAATTCTTTTCATCTTGCAAAACTGCAACTCTATACCTGTTGAACAGCTGCTCCCTATAGTCCTCTTTCCTAGCTCCTGGAAGCCAGCATTCTACTTTCTTGTCTCTATGAATTTGACTTCTTTAGGTACTTTAAGTGGAATCATACAATAATTATATTTTTGTGGCTGGGTCATTTCACTTAGCAAAATGTCCTCAAGGTATATCCTGTTTTAGCATATGTCACAATTTCTTTTTTAAGGCTGAATGATATTCCGTTGTCTGTATATATACTACATTTTGTTTATTCATCTGTTGACGGACATTTGTGTTGTTTCCAAATTTCGGCTATTGTGAATAATGCTGCTGTGAACGTGGCTGTTCAAATATCTTTTTGAGACGCTGCTTTCAGTTCTTTTGGATATATACCCAGAAGTGAAATTGCCGGGTCATATAGTAATTCTAGTAATCACCATACTGTTTCCATGGTGCCTGCACCATTCCCACCAACAATGCACAGAGTTTCCAATTTCTCCACCTATTCGCCAGCACTTGTTATTTTCTACTCTTATAATAGTTGATATCCTGATAGGTGGGAAGTGGTGTCTTTGTGGTTTTTATTTGCATTGCACTAGTGATTTGTGATGCCGAGCATCTTTTTCATGTACTCATTTGGCCATTTGTATACATTTGGAGAAATTCCTATTCAGATTCTTTGCCCATTTTTTAATGGAGTTTTTTTTGTTGTTGAGTTGTAGATGTTTTTTGTTTTTATCGTAGCTTTGTTGAGCTTCAGTTTTAAGCAACACTTTTTTTTAACAAATCAGGTTCCATTATTATTTAATGACACAGAAAATGTGTTAAAGTGTGCCATTCATGTGGCTCAAAGCCTAAATAATGGCTGCTTTATGAAGTAATTATATAATCAGGAATATTGGTATCTTTTTTCTTAGTGACAATTGAAACTATTTATCACAGATATAATTAGATACTGTATAGCGCCAAGTTCTTTTCAGAGGACTAAGTTAAACTTGCAAAAATATTTATTATATTGTATATGGTTTTCAGGAGATTGACTTTAGTTTTTAATCAGTTTTTAATAACTCAATCTAAGATTTTTTTAGTTTAAATTTAGAATGCTATCTTAATAGGTGAAATTGTTTTTAAGAAGCATTATAAACTTCTTATTTGAATTTCCCAAGTTTACGATTCAGTCATATTAAACTTAAAAGTATGAAGCGTCTAAAGAATGCTGATACCAAAATTCTGATGCCTGTATCAGTGGGCTCTTTTAGTTTAGCCTACACATCTGGGATAAATTCAGTATTTTTTTAAAAACCTTTTCATTTTCATTTTTATTCTTCAAAACTTTGTAACAATGTTGTATAAAAGGCTTTATATTTGAAAAAATTAACATTCATCAAAACACAATGAAAAGTAAAGCAATAAATAAAAAAGTTGAAAGCCGATTAACTGCCAGAAGTTTCTGAAATATAGAGGTACCATTGTGGGATTTTTTGAGATTAACATTTCTTTAAGAAAAACTACACTTAGAAACTACACTTATATTAGCTTCCTTTGGTTGCATGGACCAAAATAGTTTATGAGGCAAGCCAAATGATCACAATAAAGATCTGTTATTGCTGGGAAATGTACGTAGCAGTACCAGTAGGAATCATAGTCCACAGAAAAGGAATTTTGACAGAGCAAGACGTAGTTTTAAAAGGGAATCTAAGAGCTATGTCCTTTGCTCCAACATCACCTTTTTAAACTATAAAATTTTAAAATATTGTTATGTGTTGAATTACCTCTCCTGAAATTCTTATGTTGAAGTCCAACCTCCAATATCTCAGATGTGACCTCATTTGGAAGTAGGGTGTAATTAGTTAAGATGAAACTATACTGGAGTAGGGTGAGCCCCTAATCCAATATAACTAACTGGTGGTCTTATGAAAACGGGAAATTTGGAGACAGATAATTATCTAGAGAAAGGGCCACATAAACATTGAGACCGCCATTTACAAGCCAAGTAAAGAGGCCTGGAACAAATACCCCATAAGGAACCAACCTTGCCAGCACCTTGATTTAACATCCTCCTTTGTATTGATGACACAGTACCTTCCTCATAGTTAAACATTTAAACAAACCGTATAACCCAGGAATTCCACTCTTAGGCATATAACCAAAAGAAAAGAAATGGAAGTCCACACAAAACGTGTGCATGAATGTTCATAATAGCATTATTCATAATAGTGAAAAAGTAGAAACAACCAAAATGTCCAATCATTTGATGAATGGGTAAACAAAAGGTATCCATAGAGTTTCTAGAATAGTATGATAACGAAAAGGAATGAAGTACTGATTGATGGTACAACATGGATGAAACTTAAACATGTGGTGAGTAAAAGAAGACACAAAAAATATATTATATGGTCTGAATATATGAAATGCCCATTATAGGCAAATCTATAGAGTTGCAAAGTAAATTAGTAGTTGCCATGGGCGAGTCAGGAGGTTTATGATGGCTAAGAGAAGTAGGGTTACTTTTGAGGGGAATGAAAATGTTCTGAAATTGATTATAGTGAGGGTTGTACTTCTCTGAATATACTAAAAGCCACTGAATTAGACATTTTAAATGAATGACTTGCAGTTTTTAAAAAACAAAACATACATGATAAAATCACAGTAATTTGTGGTTCTGAGGAACAATTGATCATTTATCACACATGCTATATTTCAGGTTCTTTCTTAAATACTAGGTTTGAAAAGATGATTAAGAGACTTAGGTTCTTTCAACTTTTTCTGTCTGGCTTATTAGGCTTAGTATGATTATTTCGAGGTCCATCCATGTTGCTGCAAATGGCAGTATTTCATCACTTCTTATGGCTGAGTAATATTCCATTGTATATATGTGCCACAGTTTCTTTAGTCAGTCATCTATCGTAGGACATTTTGGTTGCTTCCATGTCCTGGACACTGTGAATAATGATGCTATGAACATCGGTGTGCAGATCTCTTTTTGAATATAAGTTCTCAGTAGAGGGATTGCTGGATCATATGGTAGATCAATTCTTAGTTTTTTGAGGAACCTCCATACTGTTTCCCATAGTAGCTGTACCAATTTGCAGCCCCACCAGCAGTGCATGAGGGTTCCTATTTCTCCTCATCTTCTCCAGCATTTGTGTCCTGTTGATAACAGCTATTCTAACAGATATGAGATGGTATCTCATTGTGGTTTTTGCATTTCCCTAATAGCTAGCGATGCTGAGCATCTTTTCATATATTTATTTTAATCCATGACTTTAAACCCCTATTTGGCTCTTGTTCAGAGACCCAGAACTGGGAATCTAGGACAAGTACCCTTTTTGTTCCACTTGTCCTACAGTGGTAATTAGCAATATAGTTACCTTAACATAGTGTTTTTTGTTGTTTTACTTCTGTTTTTTTGTTTTTGTTATCTTTTACTTTTCACTTTACTGATTTGAAAGTTATATGCTCTATAATATTTCTTTTAGTGATTACTCTTTTCTACCATAAGTATATTATTAGTGTTTTATTCTCTTCCCTAAATAATACCAAAGGTCTTTGAACTCTATCTCTGATAACGCTTATCCTGCTCTCTTAATTATAAGCAATAAATATCCAAAGTATACTAATTCAGCAGATAGAGAATTTACTGACTCATATGAATGCTAAGTCAGGAGTTAAGGTAACAGGTCCAGGTCTCACATGCTGTAATCTAACTCATTTCCTCTCTGCAGGCATTCTGTAGACAGGTTCATCCCTGTTGCCAGGAAAAAATTGGTTGCTGTAAAACCTGACTTACTTGGTCTTTATGGCTCTTGATCTCAACAGGAATGAACTAGTGGCCAGGAAGATGGCACATTCTTATGAATGACCCATCTTACATCACACATTCAACCCTGAACTGTGACTAGGTATTGTAGTATATAGTACAAGCCTAGGTCATGTTCTCTGGAGCTGGAAGTGGAAGTTGAGTCAAGTGGCGGGGCAAGGCCACTGAGGTGCAGTACTACCACCAGGAGTAGAGGAACTAGATAGACATTTAGTTAAGTTCTGTTCCACAGAAATAACCAGAAGCCAGTACGCATATTCAGTATTCATTGAACAAAATACATGGACCCATATAATAAGTCAAAAATAAATATCAACATCAGATCTTAGAATACATTTGACTTGTAATTCTTTAAATGAGGCATGGCATCCACAGTGCTAGAGAAGTACATATTTTGAGAGATCCAGTATGGTTGGTAGGTATAGTTAAATGATATAGCTAAAAGAGTTAGGGGAGAGGGAATAATATAACGCTGGAAATATTGAATTATAGATTAATCGATTCAAGTGCAATGCCAATTCTATAATCACAGATCAGTTTTCACATACAAGTAGGGTAGTCTTAGTAGTGGCTAAGATTGCAGATAGATCAATACTGTCTAATAGAACTTTGTACAGTGATGGGTATGTTCCATACCTGTACTGTCCCGCATGGTAGCCACTAGCCACATGTGCTCTGGGCACTTGAACTGTCACTAGTGTTAACTAAAGAACTAAATTTCTAATTTTACTTAATGTTAATTAAATTTAAATAGCTACATGGGGCTAGTAGGTACCTTATTAGACAGCACAACTCTCTAAACTTGGAATACATTGAATGATATCTCGCCCCCCTGTATTTAAGGCATTAGACAGTTTACAAAACCTTCCTTGCCTTTGTTTCCCCACCTCTAAAATAGGGATAAATATATATCCACCTCAGTGGGTTATTTTGAGGGTTAAATGACTTAATTCATGTAAATATGTTTGGCACTCATTGTCTTTTCTGATTGGGCTGCTATAACAAAATACCACAAACCGGGTGGATTATGAACAGCAGAAATTTATTGCTCACAGTTCTGGAGGCTGGAAGTCCAAGATCAGGGAGCCAGCATGATTGGGTTCTGGCAAAGGCCCTCTTCTGGACTGCAGACTGCCAACTTCTGGTTGTGTCTTCACATGGTGAAAGGGACTAGGGAGCTCTGTGGGAGGTTTTTTAATAAGAGCACTAATCCTATTCATGAGGGCTTCGTGAATTGTGACATTATGACCTAAGCACCTCCCAAAGCCTTACCTCTTGACACCATCATATTCATCAGTAGGATTTCAACATATGAATTTTAGGGGACCAAACATTCAGACCAAACTATAGCACCTGGCATATGGCACTGAAGTATTAGTCATTTATTATCTTTATTGTCATTGTCATTTCACTACCTTGGAATGGAAGCTAAAGAAATGCATAGTCCAGCAATTAAAAATTTTTATTGAAGGTCTTTAGAGCTGTAGCACTTGCACCATTAATTGATAGCATGTACATTATTATTGACCTACAGAAAATGGGATTAAAATGTAGCTGGGGGAGATTTAGGGAAGAACATTTCAACTCTTGTTGTATTGTCAACTCTTGAGACTAGTTGTCATAGGAGTTAGGAAAATTTTATCAAACTAAGGTCTCTGAACATACTTCATAGTGATTTGGCCTGTATTTTCCATTTTGACAGTGGCTAAATGTATTTTTAAACCTTTAAAATTACAATCATGTTTTTAAAAATACTTTAAATATTTTTAAGTTATTTGCCAATAAGCATATGGCCTTACTAATTGACATCTTTAGCAGAACTTCACTGATTTTCTTCTCTGAAAGTCAAAATACAGTTACTACTTTTTAATCTACTTCCGTTTTAACATTGTTTAATGAGACCTTAAAGCTGAGATCCCACTGATTTTACCAAATGTTACTTGCCATCCTTCTTTTCATTCCTTAATATTAGTTTGATGCTTTGTCTTCTGAAATTTTTTGAGATGTTAGAAAAATTACTGAGTTCATCTTGCACTTCTGATTTCTTTGATTTTTGTAATTTTTTCCATCAGTCCTTGACCAAAAATATTTTTAGTACCTTAATTGCTGCATTATTGTTAGATATTTAAGTAGTGCCGATCCCCTCAAACCCTTGCATTTCCCTACCTCCCAAACTACATTCCGCTTGTCTACTATCTGCAATTTAATATTTTAGACAATTGTTTAGTAGTTGGTTGTCTCTTAGCACTTATTGATTCGAAAGACTTCTCCCCATAAATTTTTGAAGTATGCCCTGACAGAGCCCTTTCTCTTTTTGAAATGTAGAACTAACTATAGCTTTTTCATAGTAATATTGGTGAGACTTGTTTAGAAGTTCAGTTATATATTTTAGTTCATCTTTGTTTAATTTTTTATACCTCCTTCCTCATTTTGGATATTGATATTTTATTATTAATATCATCTTATGAAAAGGCAATCCTTATTTTTGTGATTCGCTTGTTAGATGTAGACTGTTTAACCTATTTCTTGTTTGCCCTGAGAATGCTCGCTGGCAGCCCTTGCAGCTACAGCATTTACCCTAGAATAATTCGTGGGTTATAGCTCTAACCTTACTACCAAAGTTTGCCACGAGATATCTCGCTTTTACTATTATTTTCGCACCACTCTAGTATATCGATAGCTTTTGGAAACAAATTACATCATTCTATTTATAGCATTCTGTTGTTAGTTGTGGTATTTCCATTTACAAAATACAGTAATTCTCCATTGCTGAATATGTGAAATCCTAGATGTTCCGCTTTGTGTTGTTCCGTGCTTTGAAATTTACCACAAGAAAATTAATTATTAAATACTGATCATCATATACATTTCTGTTACATTAGGATCAGAAACAACTTCTGTTTAGAAATAACCTCAAAAACAGTTTTTATATTTTTACGTTGAAAACCAGTCAGATTTGCTTCAGCCTCAAGGAGCATGTTTATATAAAATTAAATTAACACTGGCAACAAGCAGCACATTTTTTTCCTAAATGGAAAATGGGTTAAATTGTTTTTCAGTCTTCCTAATCTAATGACATATTCTGAAACTATTAATTTCCCCCTTTTTTCCTGTCATTTAATGTTTGGTGTGAGTTTTAAAATACTTTTTATCATATTTATATAGTTTCCTATTGTACCTGACATAATGGTATAGAGTAGTTATGTTGATGTGTTTTTTAAAACCTATTTTGAACCAATTTTTTAAAGTTTGGTATATTTGTGTAAATGAAGTCTTTTTACCAAGTAATGAAACATTCACTTGCTAAATTAAAGGAAAAAAATAAGATACTCCAATTTATGTCTTTTATTATGCCCAGTAGATATGGCTGAACAATCTATAAAATATTTCACTATCATCATGTATAATTCAACTTGCAGCTGCTCCATAACTTACTAAATCAATTTAGTGAGAACTGTTAAGATTTTGGAATGACCAAATTACCAAGTTTCCCTTGCAGTGATGGCATAGAACATACTTTATCTTTATTTACAATCAGTACACATACATATTTTTCTGCAAGATCTATCAATTCTTCTGTTCCAAATCATTTATGTTTAAATTTTAAGTTTTTATGATTCATTAGTAACATTGTGGACATACTAAAAGGCTGTATAAACTAAAGAATGTAATCAAGACATCCTACAGATGATATTTAGGTTCCTTTGTCTTAGTTCTAACTCAGACATAAAGCATTTATACTTTACTATCAGCTGTGATATTTTGATACATTTCTTTCTAAATCAAATTTAAAACCACTTTATTAAGATTTATACTAAATGAAAATTATAGTTGAAATATTTACAATCATAGAACCTTCGAGTTAGAATAAAATATACAGTTGCGATGGAGACTTGTAGTACTTTCCCATACTGGTATTCTTCTGCTTCCTTGGGCATCTGGAACAATACATTTCCTAGCCCCATTGCAGTTAGGTGGTGCCATGTGACTTATTTTGGAGTGTGAGGAGAAGACACTATCATGGAGGATAGTTGTTCATTTGGTAGAGCCACTTAGAGAAAGAAGCAAGGAGCATAAGATGGAAGTAGGCTGAATCTCTGAGTCACCACATGGAAGGCAGATAGTGAATATTTTAGGCTTTGCAGGTCACGTACCATTTGTCACATATTCTTTTTTTGTTGTTTTGTGTTGTTTTCACAAATCTTTAAAAATAAAACAGCCATTCATAGCTCAAGGGACATACAGAAACAGTCCACAGGCCCTAGTATACTAACATCTGTACTAGGGAGTGCCCTGACTGGTATCAAATGTGTGGTACGAAAGAGACCCAAGTCTCTGTATTAAGCCAGTGAATTGGAGGTGTTAATTATCACAGTATAACTTAATCCCATCTGACTCCCTGACCCCGCCAGATTCCTCAAGAATGCTTCTGATGTCAAGTATCTCATACCACACACATTCTGAAATTGCCTACTCCACTGTTAGACAACTCTATCTGTAAGAAACGTTTCTCTTTTTAGTGAGCCAAGTATTCATTCCATTTTATGTTTGTTCTATTTTCACCTCTGGGTAAAGTTTATAATTTATGGCAGCTTTTTATTATCTTAAGATAGTTTTTAGGTCTCCCTGGTCTGTACATTTAGGAGAAAACAGATAGTAAATGAGTTTTTAAAAAATCAAACTCAAAATAAAAGTTATATAAACTAGAATATGATAAACTGCATTCAAGTTTGGAAAAATAGTTGCATAAGTGGTAAGACGATTTGAGTCAGTTCATGAGAAGACTGTCAACTTAGTATAAAACAGTAAGTGACATTTAAAAATTCAGTTATAAACTTGGCTCTTTGTTTATTGCAGGTATATCTTTCTTCTGTACTGTGAGCCAGTCCAACCACATCTATTAAAGGCAACCAAATTTTAAAGGAAAAATCAACAGTCTAAAAGAATAGTCACCAGGATGGCTAGACTAAAAGTTTAGAAACTGTATCACAGAGGAAATGATTAAAGTAATTAGGGATATTTAGTTTTAAGGAGAAACAGGCCATGAGACATCATATGGTACTCAAGTGGTTATAAGGAAATCCATCTTTTATTAGTTTTCTTCCTGTACCTTCGCAGAGGATTACTAATGGCTGTTAGTAGGAATAAGGCATATGGACATCCAGGCTTTGGAAGAGACTGAGATATCAGATTTGCAAACTTTGTGAGCTTTAAGTAGTTCTTCTAAAAAGTGAATATTATCCTTATATTTGATCTTTCTAGCCAGCATTTTCCACTGTGTATTTGAGCAAAGCTTCCATAGGATATTTGAACTTTTTAAAAATCATATAGCATATGCTCTGTAGTATATTAACAATATAGCAACCCTATCAAAAATATGAAGGTTAATATTATGTGATTTACTCTATTTATGCTAATTAGGAATTAGCAATCGTGTATTTTTATAGTTGCTTTTCTTCTAATAATCTTGTCTGTAATTTTGCTGGGGGTTGACCTGAAATTTATCAGTCTTTAAATTTGTCAAAAATTGGAGATAACTTACCAATATCCAGATTTTTGAAAACTTTTATCTCCTTAGTTTTATAAATTGTACATTTCAGATTTATTTATACCTTCAGGTTCATGAAGACATGATATGAAGACCTTAAGTTAGGTGCTTTCACTGTTTCATTCCTTCCTTAGTCCTATACTTTTAGTGGGTATCTTTTTAAAACTAAGCATATTTAATAAACTAAACTTGTCTGGCTGGGACAAATTCATCTTTAGGAAAAGTCACCTTCCTATTTCAACTTCAGTAAGTAAATGTTCAATGTTCATTTCATTTCATTCTGGTAGAAATATATGAGCTATGTCTTCCTTTTACTTTCTCACCATTTGTTATTAGATTGATAACTAGGTGAATTACATGTACCAGTTTACACTTGTCCAGCAAAAACAACATGCCCCCTTTCACTCTCCTAAGTTTTGACAAAAAATGATCAAACTCTCTATTCACTTTTAGCATTAATTGGCAGAAATGTCTTCTATTCAAGTGTTTTATTTGGCTGATAGCAACCGGATTCCTTCATTTATCCCTTACAATAGCAAGTAGTCTATGGGATGATATTTGTGTACCCTGAAACCTTTAGCATGGGTAATAATTCATGAATATGTATGTTATCCTTGTGCAGGGACCATATGATCTAATTTTTGTTTATGCACTGCCAAAGCAAATATAGGAATTACCCTTTAAAGGAAGAAACGTTCTCTCTGTTCAGAAGGATTTGGTACATTTTCTCATTTTCTGGGAATGAGAATTAACGTGCCTATCTTGTGTCCCTTTTGCCCTTTCTGCTACAACGCTCAGACCTGAATTTGATCCTCAGTCAAGTATCTGTATTAGCTGTTTTGATGCTTAGCATATGTCTTCCCTTTGGGTGAGAGAGATTTTGTGAGAGTGATTTTATTGTATATTCATTCTTTGGCTCTTTGTTAGCCATATTAAATTTTTGGCAAGGTATTTGATATAAAATCATAGCAGGTCCTTTTTTTTTTTGGTACTTAATAAATGTTAGCAATTACTATTTTTAAAATAAACTGGGGCTGATTGGGAAAGTACCCAAAGCCCAATGGAATACCTTTAAAATCCTGGTTTAGAGAGAAAAGACCAATCACAAAAAATAAGCTACTTGTACAATACTAACCTTAAAGTAACTTTTAGTGCTTACAGTTTGGTTCTTTATTATGTGTTATCCTGTATATTTTGTATCTCTGGGCACTAAATTTGTTAATGAGCAGTCGCCCACTTACTGTGTGCAAAGTATTGTGTGTTTAGAAATAAGGGCAGAGTAAGGTAAGTCTGAAAGAGTCATGTTTCCCACAAGTGTAGGTCCTAGCACATAGATTTTTGTTGATATTTTTATAAATAAATACATAATATATGTTCATGAAAACAAATAAAATATAAACATAAATATAAAAACTAACCACTAATAAATTACTATCATCCAGAGAAAACAAAAGTTAACATTTTGTATATATCCTTCCAGACTTTTAAAAATGTTTTTTTCACATTTCCTGGCAAGCAGTTATCACTAAATGAGTAAGTCATTTTTTAAAAATTTTATTTTAATACAAAAAATCAAATTATAATTAAAAACTGTTTTGTGATCTGTTTTTTCCTTTGTTTGTTTGTTTTACGTAAAATGTCATCATTTTGGCTGCCAATAAATGAATATCTGCAGCTTAGTGAGTGTATTTCCGTTTACTCAGCCAGTCCTAAAGTGTTTACAGTTTTTCAGTCTTTTAACAGTGCTGTCTATGACATACATTATAACTTTTCCTTTAGGATAAAATTATTCTACATGGTCATCCTAGATTAAAGGATGTGTTCAGTATAAGGCTTTTGATATATACTGCTAAATTGACCTCTAAAGATTTTGGACCATTTTTCACTCTCAACAGTGTGTGAGAATGCCCATTTTTCTTGGCCCTCACTGTACTTGGCAGAGTTCACTTCTGTCCTTGCCAGCGAAAAATGTTTTTTAAAATTTCTTTTTTAAATGAAAAATCTTTAATTTCTTTTCTGTGAAATATTTATTTTTTAGGCTATTTTTCACAGGTATGTTCTTTTTTTTCTTCTCGTAGAATAAAAAATATTCTTTAATAGTAATTATTAAATTTTTGTTACTAGAAATTGCTGCACTGAGTTAACTGAAGAGTCTGCAATTTTGACTATAAGAATAAATTAAGTCACTGCCTTGTGCAATAAAAAGATATGTTTGAAACTTAAATGCAGATATATGTATAATAAAATTGAAAATTTTCTTAAATAATTTATGACTCAGCTATCACTCTTGCATGTTATTTTAGCTGAAAGGCTCTCCTGAATAACTATTCTCCCTGAGCTAGACACACACTATTTAAGTAAATTAAGCACTAGATTTCTTTCTTCCTTTGTAAATTTGGCAGTTACTTTAAAATACTTATCTACGATATGTGTAAAACCCTTGCTATTATTTTACATGTTCCCTCTGTTAGAAAGGGGGGATGAGTTATAGTTAAGAGTGATACTGCCAAGAGACCTCACAAAATAACATTTATGTTGGTAGATTTACACAAGTCTAGTGTTTGGGGCCTCAGCTTTGAAAAGTCAGAAATTTTGTTTTTATTGACTCACATAAAGTAAAGCAAGTGCTCAGGTTATATATGTTAATGAAGTTTACAGAGACTGAATAAAATCTGGATATCAGATTATTAATTCTTTGTGAGGGTTGAGTTCTGCTCCTGTCAGCATTACTGGTGCATTTTCTTCAGGTTAGTCTTTATGAGTTAGCCAAATTATAATTAGAAGGCTGTTTGGTGAGCAGGGGTTCAGATTAAAGTGAGTTGGTTGGTTGGTTGGTCTGGTAGGAATACATGTGTCCTAGGGAAGGAAACATACATTCCTGTATATTTCTACAGTCAAATATGTAGGCCTGGGCAAGATGGTTTCTCTCTTGTTGGGATTGGTACTACTGGCTCTAGTATTTGCCTTCACAGTCAGGTTCTCATCTTTTTCAGATGTGAAAGAATTTCTTTTTAATTTCAAAAGGATCAGTATTTGTGCTTGGGATATAGATGGATGTATGAATCTTGTTCTGTAACTCAGAGGCTTCCTAGCAATCTGTAGCCCATAGTCTGGTAATCCCTGCTATACCCAACCGTCCTGCTTCTCTTTATAGATAGACTTGGTCTGGTCAGGGCCCAATATAATTAATTAGTACTCACTCCTTGAGATTATACACCTATGTCTTTTGCATGCTATTAAACTCATATTTATAGATAGTAACTGATTTATTCCCAAAGATGGATAATTACATTGTGTGTGTGCATACACATAACACGTGAGCTTTACTTTTCACACTCAGTGTAATCTTTTTACCACTGCTGGGGAGGGAGCCAGAGGTTCACTGGTTGCCTGACGTACTGCCAAGAATGGTAAAGCTGATATACATACACACTGGCAGAGCGGAGTATCCCATATCAGGAGGAAGCTATTATATCTTTCCTTTAAAAAGGTAAAGTTTAACTATTTTTATTTTTAACTAAATGTCTAAAGTAGAATTGTATTTATAACAGCTCATTCTCATTGAAGAGTTAAATCATGCCTAAGAATCATCTACTGGTCTCATTTATTTCTGAATGTAGTTTTTCTGTCTTTTTCTTTTTTCTCTTTGAAACGAAGTTCACTGTTAATATAAATTTAACAATACTTTTTAAATTTATTTTTTCATTAAAAGAAACCTATCCAAAGGGAATATCAATGAGCCGTTAGAAGGAGATAAGGAGTTATCACTTGACTACTAAGAGAACAGTTACCACTTAGGAAAACAGCTCAAGTGGATAAGAAGTCTAACCATTCAGTCCTGGGATTTCTCTACCTTGAAAGCCAAAGAATGTGCCAGGGGACAGCAAAGAGAAGACTTCGTGCTCCCCTGCCCCCACCTCAGGGAATCCTGATCTTAACAAACCTTACCTCTATACACTCAGTTGCCCAAGAAAGAAACTTGAGCATTGTGTTTATGTTCTCTATCCTCTCCAGTCCAATCACTTACCAAGTCCTGCAGATTTTACCTTGGATGCTGGTATTTTTAGTTTCCACTGGCTTAATATTCTAGAGTACCAGACTTGCCATACTCTGTACTATATAAAAAGGAACAAACAATAGATAGTAACGTTTGTCAATTACACCAATTAAGAATGTAGAAGATGTTTAAAATCATGCAGTCACAGAGAAATAGGTGATATATTAAAGTAATTAAGCACATGGACTGTAGAGCCTTCAAATCCTTGCTTTACTACTCACTAGCTGTGTGACCTTGGACAAATTACTTAACCTGTGTCTCAGGTTATTTTCTCAACTCTAAGAATACTTATACTACTTGCCTCATAGGAAATGCTTAGAATAAACCTGTCACATTGTAAACCCTTTGTAAACATTAGCTTTGTCCTTTTGTTGTTTTTGTTCAAAAATTAGAGGAATCTGTCTGTCTGCTGTTAAATTTTAATCTATTTTCAACAGCTCTTTTATATAATAAGATATTTGAGATGAGTAGTTTTAAGATTTAAGCAACTAAATTATATTTATTTTCTGCCACTTAAGCTTGTGTTTCACCAATTGATTCTGGATTAATTCTCTGACATTATTTTTGCTCTACAAGTTAAGTGATTTGGGTGTTGAATGTCATGTATAATCGTAAAGTATTTTCTAAAGTGTTATTTTGCACATGTGATGATGTCTCTAATTTAGAAGTGCATAAACAAATACTGCCTTGGTACATACACTTGGCAAAAAAATTATCTTTTATTTGTTCATGGTTAGTGATTAGATGGCTGTATCATAATTGGTTACCTTCATCCTTTCAGAAATCTGTTTTGTATACTTAATTATCAGCCAAGAAGGTGATGATCAACACCTGGAAAACTTCTTCATATACCCAAATGGACAGAAACCATTTTTGCAAAACAGATAGACAAAAAGACTTATTGATTACATTATGTATCCCACAACTAGTGCAAGAATAAGAATCGATTTCCCTTTATAGTATGTTTTTTTGTTTCAAAAATTGTAGAAATGAGCATAAGAAGAAAGAAATTAAGTAATTCTCAGACATTGTTGCAAAGAGATGTATGATAAAGCTTCTCATCAATATTGCCAGAGACTTTGTTGCTCTTGCATGGCATCAGTTGTACATTTTCATTATTCTAGGTCCTTTGGCATCAGTTGTACATTTTCATTATTCTAGGTCCTTTGGTCTTTGATTCATCTATATTGTCTCATTTTCAAAATTACTTTTGATATATGTATCCTTTGTGGCCAGATTTCTTTCAGGAAGATTCCTTTCGGTAGTGACTTTATCAAAAACTGCCTTTCTACCCCTCAGAAAAGTCAATATACACCTTATTAGCTTTCTTTGACTGACTTCTTAAGCTCCAAAATAACTATACGTTGTTCTTTAACACATGTCCATACTACCAGAATTCATAGAGTTAGTATGGTTTTTGTTATTGTTACTGAGTATAAAATGTTTGTTAGAAATTGTTTTTCAAATATGTCAGATAAAGATAAATTGAACTTCATCAAATTGAAAGTTTTGTATCTCAAATGACACCATTAAGAGAGTGAAAAAACAACCCATAGAAATGGAGAAAATATTTGTAATTATTTATCTGATAAGGGATTTGTATACAGAAAATACATGAAGAACTCTTACAACTCTTTATATATAGACACATAACCTAATTTTAAAATGGGCAAATGATCGAAGTAGGCATTTCTCCAAAGAAGATATACATATGGCTAATAAACACATGGAGAGATACTCAGCAATTAGCCATCAAGGGAAATGCATATCTAAACTACCATGAGATACCACTTTATACCCACTAGGATGGCTATAATCAAAAAGGTAGATAATAAATGTTGGCAAGGATGTAGAGAAATTGGAACCCTCCTATACTACTCGTGGGAATATAAAATTGCACAGCCACTTGGGGAAATACAAATTTGCCAACAGTTTGACTCTTAGATGTATATGTAGTCAATAAAAATGAAAACATCTCCACACAAAAGCTCATACATGAATGAATGTTCATGGCAGCATATTCATGATAGCCAAAAGATGGAAACAACCTAAATGTGCACCATTGACAAATGAAAAACAATTTATATAAATGTCCAGAAAAGGGAAACCTTTAGAGGTAGTAGATTAGTGATTGTCCAGTGCTGGGTGAGGGATGTAGGGATTATCAGACAATAGCTAAACAGTACAGGTTTCTTTATGGGGTGATGAAAATGTTCTTAAGTTAATTGTGGTGATAGTTAACACAACACTCTGACTATACTAAAAATTATTAAGTCGTAGGCTTTAAATAGGCAAATTATATGGTATATGAATTATATCTCAGTAAAGCGATTACCAAAAATAAATGTCGGGGGGGGACTTACAAATAATTGAAAATAATGGTGGCCATCCTTCTATCACCTCCTGATCTTCCTTCAACAAAATATAGAATAAGAAAAACAAATCTCTACAAAATTTGAAGGCATCACATAATTTGAGAGAATTTAGGACTTTAAATAACTTGAAGTAGAAAAGAAAAATATCACCAAATCCAGCATGAGATCTCACTCTAATTCCATTCTTGCCTGCCATAAGACTTTGTGGCAAACAAAGGCAAAAGAGAGTGGGGTGTGGGGAGGGAGCTAAATAGAAAGGGAAGCTGAGCTCAATCTAAACACCAGAAAGCTGAAGTCCACCTTGAAAATTCTAAAAGGAAAAAAAAAAAAGATCAAAATCTGATTAGGGACTATAGGGAAGGGACTTAAAAATGCATAACTTCTAAGGTAAACAAAAAGGCATGTAAGGAAGGGAGAGCACACTTTGGCATTTGGGTGGTAAAGGGGGAATAAAGCAAAGGGAAGAAATTTCGAATCCAGCAAAACAAAGAGAACTGTAAAATTGCAGGGTTCATAACCAACTTCTCCTAGAACAAAACAATTGGCTGAAATATCTGGACTTTGCAATATTGACAGAAGGGGGCACCATTAAAATAGAAATTATCTGAAAACAACAGCAAAGTAAACCTAAAGAGAGCACAAGGAAGGAAATAATAAAGATAAAAATAGAAATTAATGAGGTAGAGAATAGAAAAACAGTAGACCTAATCTGTATTATTAATTTTTAATTATCAAAATAGAAAAATCACTAGCTGACTTGATCATGTAAAGGAATAGCACAGATATGCAAGATTAACAAGGATGAAAACCATTGAAAGCAATTTTTTGTATTTAAAAATCACAAGACTATAACAAACCTCACAGCAATTAATTTGAAAACCTAGATGAATAATTTCCAAGGAAAATGCAGATTACCAAAATTGAGTTAGAAAATTTAAACAAACCAGTGTCCATAGAAGAAATAAAGAATATTGCTAAGAAATTACGCCGATAAAAGGCATCAGCTAAAATACCAGATGGTTTCACAGAGGAATTGTACAAAACCTTTTTAGGGTATTGAAAATGATAGAAAGATTCCTAATTTTTTATATACAGCAAATATACTATTGATACTTAAGCCTGATAAGAAAAGCACAATAAAAAAATAAAACTCTATCCCTTACAAATATTGATACAAAAGTAATAAAATAACATCATTGTTATTATCAAATAATATCCATGACTGTGGGAGATTTATTCCGGGAATACAGAGATGGTTCAATGTTAGGATGTCCATTAATATATTCCATATTAATAGATTTGGGAAGAAAAATCTTTTATCTCCATAGGTACTGAAAGAGCTCATAATCAATATTCACCCATTCATGATGAAAATAAAACACACACGTATATGCTCAAGAAAATAGGAATTGTAGAATACTTTATAAAAATATTTTTTTTAATCCATACTTTAGTCCTAAAGCCAGAAAACTTCAAGTATTTACACAGTATACAAAAACCAAGGCAAGTCCCACATTCTCCACTAACATTCAACATTGTAATGGAGGTATTAACCAGTAGTTAGATGAGAAATCAGAAGCATGAGAGTAAGGAAGTAAAACTGTCTCTTGCAAATTGTATGGTAGTGTAGCTGGAAAACTCTAGATGATCACTGCTAAAACTAATTCAAACAATAAAAAATTCAGTAAGGTAGTAGTATATAAAATTAACTTAGAAAAATTAATAGCATCATATACACAAACAGTTACCAGGTAGCAGTCATAAGGATAGTGAAAAACCCCACTTACAATAGCAACAAAGAAGATTAAATACTTAGGAATAAAATTAAGTGTGCAAAAGCTATATGAGTATAATTTTTTAAAATTTTTGAAAGCCACAAGGGTAGACTTGAATAGTATGATTGGACATTATAAAGATGTCAGTAAAGGAAAACTGCCAGTTGGGACTACCTCTGCTAGACATTAAAAACATGTATAGCAGTCCCCAGTTATCTAAATGTTCCAAGACTCTCCGTGGATACCTGAAACCATGGGTAATACCAAACCATATATATATAACGTTTTTTCCTATACATATTTATAAAGTTTAATTTATAAATTAGGCACAGTAAGAGACTAACAACAATAATTAGTAAAATAGAACAATTATGAAAATATACTGTAAACAAAGTTCTGTGAATGTGGTCTCTCAAAATATCTTAACTGTCTTGTACATACAATGTGGCTCTGCTGGACAAAGGGTTGATTCATCTCCTGGACAGGACAGAGCAGACAGTGTGCGATTTCATTAAGCTACTCAGAACAATGTGTCATTTAAAACTTCTGAACTGTTTACTTTTGAAAATTTCTTTTAAATATTTTCGGGCCTCAGTTGACCACAGGTAACAGAAACCCAGGAAAGTGAAACATTGGATAAGGGGAACTACTGTACTATAAAACTTATATAATTAAAACAGTGTCCTATTGACTCCTGAATAAACAAATAGAGCAGTGGAATAGAAAGCCCAGAAACAAACCAAGGTTCAGATGGAAAAAATAAAGGCAGCATTTCAAATCAGTGAGATAGAGATGGACTTTTTAACAAGTGGTGCCAGGATATCTGTGTAGCCATTTAGAAAAAGATAAAATTAGATCCACATCTTATACATGAATAAATTCAACATAAAAATATGTATAAAGATGTTCATAGCATTACTCGTAATAGCCAAAAAGTAGAAACCACCTAAATGTCTATCAGCTGGTAGATGGATAAACCAACTGTGGTATATCCATACAGTGGAGTATTATACGGCAATAAAAAATGCTGATATATACTACAACATGGAAGCAACTTGAAAACATGCTAAATGAAATAAGGCAGTCACAAAAGGCCACATATTGTATTCCATTTATATGAAATGTCTATAATATGCAGATTACAACAACAGATAGTGGATTATTGGATGCCAGGGGCTGAGGAAGTTTGGAGTAAAGGAGAGTGACTGCTGAAAGGTACAATATTTCTCTTTGGGGTGATGAAAATGCTTTAAAGTTGATTGTGGTGATGGTCACGCAACTCTATAAATATGCTAAAAACTATTAAATTAGATACTTAAATGGTTGAAATCTGTGGTATATGAATTATATATCAATAAAGTTGTTACCAAAAGAAATAAAAGAATAAACTCCAAATAGATTAAGAATCTAAATGTGAGAGGGAGAGGGGGAGAGGGGAAGAGGGGGAGAGGGAGAGAGAGAGGGAGGAGGGAAGAAGGAGGGGAGAAAGAGAGACATTATACAAGTAGTAAAAGGAAGCATGAGATTTTCTTTAACCTTGGAGTAGGGGAAGACTTTCTCACTACAGCTCAAAATCCAGAATCAGTAAAAGACTAGTAAATACATGAAAATAAGAAAATTTTGCATGGCAAAACCACCATGAAAAAGTCAAAACACAGCCGACAAACTAAGACAGAATGTTTCACATATACAGACAAAAGGCTGATATCCCTAATATATGAAGAACTCTTAATAATTAAAGGACCCCCTGCTCAAAAAAAAAAATTGAAGGACCAAAAATGTGATAGAAAAATGGAGAAAAATGAATGGACAACTCACAAATAATGTAAATGTAACCCTTAAATACAAAAAAAAAAAAATCCCTCAAAATTAGAGAAATACAAATTAAAACAGTATTGAGATACCATTTCTTATCAGAATGGCAAAAATTAAAAAGAATGACAGTATGTTCTATTTTAAGACTTTTGGGAAGTAGCCACCCTTGTTATACTCTGCTGCTGGTAGAAAAGCAAACTGGCATAGCCCTTCTTGTGGAGGGTAATTAATTAGTACCTAGTAAATCTACATATGTACTTTTGACCCAACAATCCCTCTTCTAGGAATTTTCTCTAAAGACTCCCTTCAACATCACAAATTTATTCATTTTAGGAGTGTTTGTGATTACAAAATATTGAAGTGCCCATACAGAAAGATGGCTGAATAAATTATGATACAGCCACACAATAGAGTAATATGCAGCTGTAAGAAAGAATGAGGACAATTTCTGAACTGTTATGGTGCGATTAAGTGAAAAGAGTTAAAAATACAGGAATGATAAACGAGAAACTATTGAAATTGGTTTCCTATAGGAAATAGGCGGAAAGGAGGTAGAAAGATTGGAGATAATGGGAATGAGATACTAAGGATGAGAGGGGAGCAGCACTTCTCCAACTACATTTTTTTATATAACTGTGACTCTTAGAACTCTGATAATTTTTCACATACCCTCCAAAAATAAAAATCCACCTGGATGGGGGTGTGGTGGGGGGTGAGGGGATGGATTTCAAGATGGAATACAAACACAAATTAACCTAACTATATTAGAAATGAACAACATAATCAAACTGACTTGAGTAGAGAAGAAAGGGAACTTTGGAAAACAGTATTTTGATTATGTAATCTGCGACTAAAGACAAAAAGAACAAGTATTATAATCTGTGTAGTAAATGTGTTGCTCACAGAGGTATTTGGAAACTGACTTTTGTTTATACTGAGATTGAACAAATAAGTGAATATATTACAGATAATGAAAGTGTGATTTCTTGTTGAGTAAGCAGTTACAGATGAAGAAAAGAATAGACTAGAATTGAACCGTGTTTTCTCTGGAGTTGAAGGTATCCATATGAACCCATGATTTTTAATACAGTGCAGATGCAGAAACACAGAAATAAATATAGGTGTGTGAATGCGTATGTCCTAGCTTTGTCTTGAGAGAGACAAAGCAGTGAGACCCTAGTCACAGTGAGCACATAAGTACCCAGATCTTCTCTAAATATTATTCTCCAGAAAAAGGAACCGTGGATCCTTGAAGAAATGGTTAAGTCTAAAGCTAAGGCAGGGAAAATGCAAGATGAACCTGGAACAACGTGTGGTACCAGAAAGAAATTTTAAAAATGAAAGTATTAGATTATAATCCACAGAATAAAATATATATCCAAACATTCATACATATAAATAAATACATAAATGGAGAGAAGGGACAGTGCTTTCTTATAGAGGAATTGATTACAAAGGGGAAAATAATAACTATGAAAAACCTAGCAGACACCTGACCTTAACCAGGTAATTAAAGTAAAAATTATCAGTTATAAGACCTATCAACATCATGTATACCCAGATATGATACCCTGAGAAGGGCACAATTCCACTGCTGTGGTATTCTTACCAAAAGTTAATACTCTTAATCTAATTAGGAGAACACATAAGGCAAGCCCTAATTGATGGTCATTCAACTAAATAACTGACCAGCGTTTTTCAAAATTAGAAATTTCACAAAAGACTGAAAATCTGAAGGACTGTCGCAGATCAGAGGAGAGTAAATGGACAGGAAACTAAATGCAGTATGAGATCCTGAGTTGGATCCTAGATCAGGAAAAAGAATATTGGTGGAAAACTGGAAAATTCATTTTCTTAAGGAATTTCAATAAGATCTATAGATCAGAGAATAGTATTCTATCAGTGTTAATTTGTGGATTTCAGTAATTGTGGATTTCATAATTATAAAACAGTGTGTTTTATAATTATGAAACACATTGTTAGGGGAAGTCAAATGAACTGTATACAGTATTTTGCTATTTTTCAAATTTTCTCCAAGTCTAAAATTATTTCCAAAAAAAAGTTTTTAAAAACAGATAAAGTTTTGAGATAAAGGTATCTCTTGCTGCCTGAACTCTTGTTACCTAAACTTAAAAACTAGGTAGATTTTAATAGTACAGTAACCTTTGCTATCAAGTCTCTCACAATTAGAACTAAGGATGAATAGACTCACAAGATACATGTATTATTGTTGATATATTTGTTGCAGTATTATCGAAACTTGGTCTAAATAAAATATTTTATTCCACAGGACTCAGTCTTCAACTCCTTGCTTGTTCTCTGTGTACACTCTCCTTTAGAGGGCTCATCCATTTCTGTGATATCAGCTGTCCCACCCCCGCCCCCGTGAAAAATCTGTTCATGTCAGTAACCTGATATCTTTATTGTCTCTCTGATTAGTCGTGGGAAAATTCCAGCTCTTAAATTTCACTCACAAGGCTTTGCCTGTTTTACTCCTGCTTAAATCTTCAGCCTCATTTTTAACTCTTACCCTTCCTTGGCACTATACCAGCACTACAAGGACAAGTCACTTAATCTATTTGTACCTGTCTTTTCAGCTTTAAACTAAGGATAATAATGTCTCTTTTAGGATTATTGTCATGAGAACTAATTAATATTTGCACCATACTTACTACCTGGCATACTATATATGCCACATTTATTTATTTGTTTATTTGATTTATTTTATTAGTTTCAAGTATACAGTACATTGGTGAGACATTTATATAGTTTATGAAACGATCCCCCTAATTGCTCTTTTTCTCCTCTGGCTCTCCACTTAGCCATTACATTAATGCTAACTGCTCCTCGTCCCCATAACCATCTATCAACTACTGATTTGTACTTCTTTAACCCTTCATTCCATCTACCAGTCCTCCAACCCCCCGTCCCCTCTGGCTGTCACCAGATTGTCCTCTATATTTGTGAGTCTGTTTTTGATTAGTTTCTTTTTGTTTGTTAGATTCTGCATATAAGTATTTAATCATATGGTATTTATATGGAAATCATATGGTATTTATCTTTAACTTATTTTACTCAGCATAATAACCTCTGTTGTTGAAAATGGTAGGATTTAATTTTTTTAATGGCTGAGTAATATTCCATTGTATATATGAACTTTAACTTCTTTACCCAGTCGTCTGTTGATGGGTAAATTGTGCTGCCATGAACATAGGGATGCATAGATCTGTACGAATTATGGTTTTGGTTTTCTTTGGATAAATACCCAGAAGTGCAATTGCTGGGTCAAAAGGTACGTCCATTTTTAATTTTTTGAGAAACCTCCAGACTGTTTTCCATAGTGGCTGTACCAATTTGCAATCCCATCAACAGTGTATGAGAGTTCCCTTTTCCCTACATCCTCGCCAGCACTTATTTGATTTATTGATGGTAGCCATTCTGACAGGTGTGAGGTACATATGCCACATTTTACTAATATTAGCAAATAAAAATGTATTGATTTTAATCTTAGGTAATCAAACTGAAACATTCAATACATGTTATTTTTTTTTTTAAATTAACTGCATGTGTATTGGTCAGGAAACACTTAAGTCATGAAATTCTTTCATTTTGGGGGAGAAAATCACAGGTGCAGCATATGTTAAAAATGCTACATAGCATCAAAATGTAAGTATTAGGACAGTTGGAGACTCATTATAACAGAACATAAGGAAAAAGCAGTCTCTGAATGAACTTTATGGTTCTAAAGTTGAAAGGAATTCATCCCATGAGGGGCATAATCCCTTCATGTTTACATTATCCACCTTTGCAATTTATTAAATCCAATAAGAGCAAACAAGCCAAAGGTTAGGCTAGGTTAGTGTTGGGCCACTTCTGAGTAATGTGTGATAGAAAGTTGTTACTAAATCTGATTAGCTTTTATGCTAAGACTGCTGTCCAGTTTAAGACAGCCAGTTTTAAGACAGCCATCATGTCACTACTTCTGAGCTTTAGTTTTCTGAGCTATGAAATAAGGTGTAAACTAGATAGAATGCTTCAGAGATCCATTGCAAATGTAAAATTTTTTGTTTCATAAATCAAAGAAAACATTTTACTAAAGATGGATGATATAAATAGAAGTATTTTGACTGAGCCAGGAGTCAAGATTTTTGTACTTTCATTGTTTTTTGATGATTGTTAGAAACAAATGTTTTTATCAAATGGGCTATTCTGGCTGGAAAATAAAAACAGACCATAGGAAATGAATTTCTTCCATTGGTGTTATTGTAATTTCATTTTCATTAAAACTAGCAGAATTTTATTAGAATGAGGAAATTTCTAGGGTTCAAATGCCTTGGTCGTCTTGTGTCCCTGGACTATTGGTATATGTCTCTAACACAAAATAAATACCACTTGGGGGGACTAGCTTACTCAAAACAAAGAGTGGGTTGTGGGTGGTGTTGCAGAAACCCACACTATCAGGCATGGAGTAGCAGAAAGAACCCTCCCTTAGCAGGATAATATCCTCTGCATCCTGTTTTTAACATTTCAAAATGAAGTATTTTTACTTCAAATTACATAGTCTTCAAAAGAAGAATATAGTATATTTGCTAATAGGTATTGCTATGTAATAGCCTCCCTGTCCCCCTTTCATAGCATTGTAAAAAATAATAATCCTAATAAAAGTACAGTTTAAAAGATGTGTTAAAACGCTATAGTAAATATAGCAATCCTCCCTCTACCCTACCCCCCCTTTGGTTAGTGTATTTTTTATCACACCTCCAAAATTTAACATTGATAAAATATTATCTAATATATTAGCCATATTTATGCTCCCTCCACTTGTTCTAAATATCCTTCATAGCCTTTTAAAAAACCAGAATCTGGTCAGATAAAACATTTTAAATTTGTTGTGTATCTCTTGTCTTATAATTTTGCCTATTTTTCTTTCATAATATTGGTATTTGAAGAGTTCAAGGTAACTATTCAGTAGAATGGTCCACAGTCTAAATTTGTTATATCGTTTCTTTATGATTAGATTTAGAATAAATATTTTCAGAGGAAAACTGCATAGGTGATTTTTTGTCCCTTATTACATCAGGAGACATGTAGTTTTAGCCTGTCTTATTGGTGATGTTAAATTTGGTCAAGGTAGAGTCTGCTGGTTGTAAACATCCTTTTTCTCTTTGAAATTAAAGTTATTGGTAATTAAAAGATATCTTGTTCAATAACAATCTTTGATCCATTAGGTTTTTGTCATCTATTCATGATCCTTGCCAGAATCTGTTATTAGATTAGTGGTTGTAACCACATTTATGGTTGCAAAATACTGATTTCTACGTCTAAGAAAATGTTAAATTTCTAAAAATTAGTTATCGTAAGATGGCCCTTGGTAATGATAATCATTTACTCTTATTTAGAATGTCTTAGGTAATATGTTAGAGAATTAAGTTCAAATGTTATTTTCAGCTTTAAAGGTTGAGCACTTAAAAAGTCATTTAAGTACTTAAGGCACCAAAAAAGTGTAGAAAGTTTATCAACAAAGTCAGTAGTTAGATTTAGACAATTAAATTTCTGTTATTAGTCACATCGTTGCCCTAGTTCTGTAATTCAGTTAGGAATTATCTCTTTACCTTATAACTACAGTTAAACACTGTGTTAATAGAATCAGTGTGCTTCTATTTTTGCAGATGAAATTGCTGCGCATTCTAAGAAATGCAGTACGAAATTTGAGATGCAAACACAAACTTCGTTCTGTTTAATTCATTTTCCTATTACCTGACCTTGGCAGCATGTTTTAAGCACAGTTCCAAGATATCATATGAAACCTTTCTAAATCTGTTATTTGTATCAAACACAGGGTACAGAGAAAGCTAATTTATGTAATTAATGATGTATCCAAAAATAATAATGATGGGGTTGTGTCTTATTAGCTGGTTGTAGGTTGTTTCCTAAATTAAGGATTCGTTATCAAGAGTTTACTATTAACAGCCAAGTCCTTTCACTTCAGAATTAGAAGCATGCTTCTACTTAAAAATAATAAAACTGCATTTTAAATTATTTTAATTATGATTTTTCACTAATTCAGAATTACTTGAATTTATAAGGCTTAACAGTTTCTGAAACTCAGATGTAGCGTCATTTGAAATATTATTCATGTATCCAAGTGTATTTATTGTGAATTTTCTGACAAGTAGAAATACTCATTTTAATTTTTGCCACAATGAAAGCGGGTTCTTTCGCTATCCTGCATTCAATTTGTCCATTATTCTGTATTTTAGTTTGTCCATTATAATGAGCTCTTTTTACAGTTTTTAAGGAAAGCTGCTTTGAATATATGTTTCTTATAAGTAACAAAGACTTCATCTGAGAAAAAATCATTTGTACCCTTTGATAGTAGTAGTAACCATTTCTGGAAAAGTCAGGGTCTTGGATAATTGTTTTTGAGTGCTCAGGCTGGTATTTGATTTTCACCTTTTGCAAGTATCTAGGAACCAAAAAGTACGGGGCATGGTAAAGGATCGTAGGTATTTTGAGAAACTGGAAAAATAGGGATTTTGGGAAACTTTAATGTGAAATCTCTCAGATAAAAATCACTGATATTCGCTGTCTTACCACCTTTGTTGTTTGAATAGTCAGGGAAGGTTTTGTGAATTTATATCTATTATTAACAAATCTATTTATAGGGCTGAAATAGAGCCTATTTTTGAAAAAGCAATAACATTTTCAAGTTATAAAGTCAGTGTCTTATTTTGCTAACCTTTTAGTGGCAAAGAAAAGTAGTATTTCTGGTTAGTGGTATATTTCGTTTCTTCATATGGTACAGGTAATGTTTGAGCCTTGTCTGATAGGATCCTTACAGCATTCCTGATGCTTATGGAAAGTATGATCTTTGTTTCACATAATGGGAAACAGGCATGTGCTTTACCCACCTATCACAGAAATCAATGTTTAGAATTAAACACACACACACACACACACACACACACACACACACACACACACACGTACGTCTTCTTATTCAGTGTTTTACCCAATTGACAAAATGTTTCCTGTTTTCTTCATTTTGTTTTGTCTTTATTTTCATAGCTATTGAACATTGAGTTTTTTAAATTTTGGTTTCCATTGATTCCTTTTCTTGTAAGTTCGCCACTTGAGCTGATATAGACAACAGGCATCTGACACAAGGCAGGTTTGTCCTCTGATGGCAGTTCTCTTGTTATCTCCATCTGTTGGTATGAAGAAGTAATGCTCTTGCCAGAATAAGCAAGCTCGTTTTAATTTTAGCAAAAAAACAAATTAAAAAACAAGGAATTATGCCTTTAATGCCTTTTCTTTCTTTGTGACATTTAAGTCAGTTTGAAGATGCAAAAGTCTCATGGGATGTCAGGTTTTGTAGACAGATGGTCTTTGATTTTATTTTAGGCTTTTTGTTATTGATATTAAAGTGTCAAAGAGAATTATTTAAAATCTGATATGTTAAACCATGCCTAGATTCCATACATCTTGTTCATTAGGGAATTAGAGGAAAATATCATGATCTCACCTTCTTTCATCAGTGTGAGGTCAAGCATCGATATGCAACAGAATTTTAACAGCAAGAAATCTCAAAAATCCTGACAGTCTTTGCACATTCACAGTTTCATGGGTTTTTGCATCATTGCTTCTGAATTGCTAATGAAGAGCTCAATATAGCTTCTGATGCGTTTCAGATATTCTCGGTAGTGACTGGCTAGAGTGTTACTGACATCACAACATACAGCTGTTGACTTTCTATTGTCTCTGAGTCCTCAGCAAGTGCTTTAGACTGCTCTAGCAGCACTCTCCCAATGCCTGACTAATCAGCTGGCTGTGTGTGCGGTGAGCTCTGTAGGAGCAATGCAGAGCATCAGTTTACAGATACTATGGAAAGTACATTTTCGTTCACTCTGTATAATGAAGCAAATGCCAATACAATGAAGGTATGTGACTCTTGATTCATTTGCTAAATGTGTACAAAAGGTAATTAAATATATGAAGTTATTTCTGTTCACTTAGTACCATAATTTTTGCTAGGGGCATGTGTGGCAAAATCTTTTCCATATCCAAAGTTTTTGTTTATTTTTGCAAAGATGTATTTGTTTAGGTTGATAGAATGAGAAATAGGGAGTCATTTCCTTCTCAGATGTAGTACAAGTTCCTTCTCCCCTATTCCCCAAATTTGTGATACTCTTTGTACCTCATCGATGAAACAGTTTCCATGTATGCTCGTTGTTATTTGTGTATAGCAGAACAAACTGTCAGTAGAAAAATGACTTCTCTTTCTGGTTCATCCTAAAATAGACACACTCTATGGCTTGTTTAATCTTAAAAAATTCATTATGGGACGAGTAGTGTGGATGAGATTCTTCTTTTGGAAATTTTCTTAAATTTTCTTAGTTTCTTACTAAGAACTTTCAAAATTGATGTTAATTTTTTATACCCTTTTTGGGCAAAGAGGTAGAATAATTTTAAAGTGCTTATAACAGAGCAAAACCTAGATCTGTCATTGCTATGCTTAGCATAATTAAATATTACATTGCAAAAGAGCAAATGCTAATCAACTAATATTTTTAAACTATCTGATTTCTAACCACACTGTCTAAAAACTTTAACATTTACTTTGATATTTTATGATTCTTCAAAACTAGAATCCCACAGTATAGGAAATACCAAATAACTAAAATACGTTCATTAGTATATAACTGACTTGTTTGAAAGGTTTTTTTTTTTTTTAAGTTTTGCTTGCTTTTTACCTGGAATTAGTCAAAAATTTAACAGTATTTGGTACCACTCTGATATTTTCAGTCTCCCTCTTCTCCATGTGAAACAACTACTTTGATTTTGAGAAATAACTCATCTTCATTTTAGAGGATATAAGAGGAAAATCACTAAATGACCTTTTATCAATGCTGAATATCATTATTCCTCTTTTATTTCTTTCTGATTTGCAGCTATGTAAGTAATTAAGATCATAAAAATATTAATAGCTGTTATTAAAAGTAAGGCCTTTTATCGGGTACATTATTTCCATCTAATGCCAGCAGAATTTCATCATCATTTCTTTTTTAAGCTTCAGATTTTCTTTATGTTGAGAACTACAAAAGAAAAAAATAGCACATACTCTCAATTCTTACCTGCAACTCATTTTATACATCTTTTGTCACATTTCACTTTTCTCTGTTTTATAACCTTTTCTTTTCTTCATTTCTTTAGGTTTCTGTTTGTCTCTGCTCCCCTCTGCCGTGTGCGCGCACGGGTGTATCTCTTTCTGAGTGTTTGCCTCTCCCTGTCTGTCTTCTCTCCCTCTCTCTCCCCCAGCCCATTAGTCTCACATCTTGTCTAGGTCTCTCTGCCTTTCTTTCCATCTCTACCTGGTGTCTCAAGTGTCTCTCTTCCTCTCTGAATGAATCAGTCTATCAGTACATGTGTATGTGTGTCTGTCTTTTCTACTTGTCTTGTGCTCTCCCTATCCCTGGTATCTCTTCTGGCTAGCTGTCTCTGTATCTCCCTGTTTGTCTCTCTCTTTTTCTCTCTGTCTGTCTCTTCCTCTTCTTTTAATCCATCTTTCCCTCTCCCTTTGTCTCTGGTTCTAAATGTCCCTTTTCTCCTTTTTCTCTCTGTCTGTCCCTCCTACCCCTTCCCTCTTTCCCTCTTACTCTCCTGTTTCTCTTCTGTGCCTCTTTCTTCCTACCTCTCTGTTCCAATTTGTGTCTTTCCCAGTCACTGATTGCTGTTCTTTCTGTCCGACAGTCTTTCTGCCTTTGTCCCTCTCTTGGCATTTTGCTCCCTTTTCCACCCTACCCTCAGGTCTTTCTCCTGTCCAGGCTTTACTTACTTACACACATACACTCACTAAATTTTCGTTATCATACAGATTTTCAGTTTTCATTGGAACCAGATCTGCCCTTGACTTTAAATTTCGGGGCATTAATTAATAGTTATAGGTTACATTTTAATTTATGTTAAAATCTGTACTTTATAAAAGAAACTATTGGATAAATAAATAAATAGATTTTACCCTTTGCTTGATTTCTTTAATTTTTAGAAACTTATGTTTCAGGCATTACAAGTGGATTGAAATAATCACATATTGAAATCAGCATTTAAAATGTCTTCCAAAGATATACATTTTAGATGGTTAAAGGGAATTCTTTTTCTCTTAAATGATTTTTCTATTAATTTTTCAGATTTGTTTTTAGCAGTTTTTAAATTTTAACTTACCAAGATACTTAAGAAAATATCCCACTTCATGATTGTGTTCCAGATTATAGGTAAACTTAATTTTTATACCTCTAATGGGTTTTTTTTTAATACCATTCTGTATTTTCCAAATGTTTTTACAGTCGCTATATGTTAGAATTTTTTTCTTTCATTTTTGAATTTTTATTTTGAAGTAATTCTAAATGCACAGGAAGTAGCAAAAATAGTACAGAGAGTTTTAACATTTAAAAAATGTTTTCCTCACAATTTTGTACTTCATATTTTAGTATTTAAAATACTTTAAACAAAAGCTTACTTAGCATTTATCTGTTTACATAATCACAAACCTAGCAACTGTCATCATATTTTATAAAGCAGATGAAGACAGCAATTTGGTGAAGGCATAGTATATCTTAATAGCACTGTGGTTTTGTGTTAACTAGCATAGAGCTAACAGGGAAGAAAATTAAATTTACAGTTATGTTTGTTTAAAAAGCAGAGAAGGATATGTAAGATGAAAATCTTTTCAGAGCTGACTTAAACATCATTTTCACGTATAACCCTCCCTCCCCTGGAATTATGTAGTATTTTTAATTTCTGTGTTCTTTTGGTGTCTCAACTGCTTATATAGTTCTCTTCTGTGGTATATAATTAGATTCTTGGTGTGGGGCACAGAGTGGGGGTGATATAGGACAAAAAAACTACTATTTCTGTGCAGATCTACTTGTCACACTTTCATAGCTGACCACCCCCTGTTCTGATTTACATATGATATCCTTAAGAGTTAATACAATGATTTTTATTTTTTTGACTAAGTTCTTCTAAGCCCTAGAGTTTCATAGATGTACTTTAGTAACTAGAGAAGTCCAGTTAATATCTCTCAATCTACCCTCACTTGTCTCAGAGCAAGTTAAAAAAAAATCTCTAGTATACACACAGATGCACGCACGCATGCGCGCGCGCGCGCGCGCGCACGCACACACACACACACACACACACACACACACACACAGTCGTTTCTCAGTATCTATAGAGGATTAGTTCCAGGACACCCCTCAGATACCAAAATCTGAGGATGCTCAAATCCCTTTAATAAAATGGCATAGTACTCCCGAATACTTTAAATCTCTAGATTACTTGTAATACCTAATACAGTGTAAATACTATGTAAATAGTTGTTATATTGTATTTTTAGGGGATAATGACAAAAAAGTCTCTACATGTTTCGTACAGACGACTGTCATAGGCCTAAATACAGAGTACATATCAGCAACAACATAACTTTTTAAAAAACATTTTTAATTTGTTATTCGTTGAATCTCAGATGCAGAACCTGTGATAGAGAGCCAACTGTTCCCCTATACATATACATATATGTGTATGTGTATATATGTGTGTGTGTGTGTGTGTATACACTCATATGCATAGATAAAGATTCTTCATTCTCCAGAGCCTTTCCATTAATCCTAGTTAACAACCCTCATTTTATATTTTTTATATAAAAGGCATATAAAGGTTATATATAAAATGCATATATAAAATATAACATGTAGTATTTATACATAACATGCACATATAAAACATAAAACAAGAGTTGCTAACTAAAATTCATATGTAGGTATCTGGAGAACCAAAAACCACATGCAAAATTGTCTGTGAACCTGCACATGTATCAGTGCTGTATTTACTCAGTCTACTATGTTGATTTGACATCTTTTCTCCTTTCCTTTGTATTCAGTGCTAAAAAGTATATTTGATTTGCTCTTTCAACAACAGGCACTTCCAAAAAATCACATGCAGCTTTTTTCAAGTAGTGTGAACGTATGTAGTGACTGATTTGCAAGCACATCTCATGTCATACTACAATGCAGGATCACCAGAGCGAGAGAGAATTACTCAGTATTTTCAAAGCGCTAACCAAACCACAACTTCTTTTAACAAGTAGAAAATGAATGACAACTAAAGTTGAAGACTGATTCCCCTGTTGTGCTCCAATAAAACAATTGTAAAAGAAAATCAAAGAAATTTCTTAAATATTAATAACCACTAAAACAATTTGATGTGGTGGACATAGCTAGTAAGTAATGAAAGAAAGCCATTAAAAAATCAAATCTGAAATGTATTAGACTCTGAAGTTATTCATTTTGTGCAAAGCCATAGGAAGTTGAACCAATTAAATTGGACAGAATCTTAGATACTTTGAGAAGTTTTATCTGCCCACTCTATGAATACAGTATATAGTGTGATTTTCTAGAGACTATGAGGTTCTCAGCAGTGTTCACTCATGCCTAGCAGGAGCATCTTCAAGCTATAAAAGTGTTTGCACACATCCTTTTATAGAGTATGAAGGTAGAAGATGGCAACTGAAAGACAACACCTGTTCTACCTCAAGCTGTTTTTAAGCTATTTTTACTGACCATTAAATGCTCTCTGAAAGAAGAAATAAAACATTTTTGAGCCCTTTTCCCTGAGCATAATCCCTAGGTGCTTTCTTAAAAGAGGGTTGTGATCCTTTGTTAGAAAGAATGTAGTCGGCAATTCAAGAAGTGAAAAGGTAGTGCATTAGTAGTTCTAAAACAGAATGTCTGTCAATTGTAACCTAAATTAAAATCCTACAAAGGAAACAGATTTTTGTCATAGAAGAAAATGGGTCATGTTAGATCTGCTGCTAGAGAATATGAAGTTTCACATGCTGATGAAACACATTAAGCCATCAAAGAACCTTTAGGTGGATTAGATAAATGTGCCAGGAGCCCAGCGTGAGTTCTGCTAAGACTCTTTGATGACAGAGCTTAATACTTTTAAGGCCCTTAAGAATTTTCACTAGGATCCTATGATAGAAATGAAATGCTAGTCATAGATAAAAAGTACAGAGAGATAGGTTCATTTAGTCATATTAGTAGTATGGAGGGAAAGTAGCCAAATAAAATTTTGAAGGAGTAAAGAGAATACAATATTAGAGTCTAGCTAAAATACCAGTAAAGACTGAAAGTTTCTTCTAGGATGACCTAGCACTTGCCACATGCCTTCTCAGTGTTGACATTAGAAATGACTGAATAAAGAAACTGGGATTATGCTCATGGTGATGTTCACTTTTATTCATGAACTATAAACTACAGATATTATACTATGAACCTAACATGAAATACATTAGTAAAGAATGTGATGTATGGACTAGACTATGCAAAAATTGGTAACTTCAGTGACTTCTGACACTAGCTAACCCAGAGTTAGGCCAAAATTCGCAGCTTCAGAGCACAGTTCTCCACAGGTCTTTCCTCACTCAGACCATCCGGCTACAAATTTGAAGGTTCCCATGACATCCTCAGGTTTGATGGAACAACTTAGAGAACTCAGCAAAGTCCTGTACTTATGATTTCAGTTTTATTATAAAGTATATGAATCAGGACCAGCCCAAAGGAGGAACGCATAGGGCAAGGGGTAGGAGAGTCCCAAATGCAGCCTTTCCCTTGTCCTCTCCCTGTAGAGTTGGATGTCTTACTGTCTCAGGACCGTCTTATACTCCCCAGCCTTCTTCCCAGAAAAGGCTGTTCCTAAACAGTCTTGAATGTTGGTGTCAGCCTTAATGAGCCTCCTCTTAAAGATTTACTCCCATTATTTATCCTCACTCACTGTTATCACCAAACCCCACAGCCATCCCAGCTCCTTCACTTTTAGCAGATAATGTTCTAGGTAAAATAAAATATTAAGAGTTTATTAGATATGAATTTCCCATGTTTCCTGCCATTTTCCCTTCTGTTTCTGAGGACAATAAATATTTTAAAGGCTTATTCCCTCCATTTGTGCTTCTGACCCTATTTTCTCATTTTGTCCCACTTCACATTTTCCTTCTCATCCTCATCTTTTTTCTTCTTAAATCTTCTCTCCTTCCTTCATCTACTTCTCTTTGGCCTATACACTTTCCAACCTGGCAGTCTTCCCCTAACTTTATATCTCCTAACTTTGTTGCCAAATCCAGTACAATCTTTTTGGTCCTCTATCTCTTTACTCATCTCTTAAGAGTTTAGTGTTCCTTAGGGCTAGGTCCCCAACCCCCGGGCCGTGGACTAGTACCAGTCCATGGCCTGTTAGGAACTGGACTGCACAGCAGGAGATGAGTAGCGAGGGAGCAAAGCCTCATCTGTATTTGCAGCCGCTCCCCAGTGCTAGCATCACTGCCTCAGCTCCACTTCTGGTCATCAGGCATTAGATTCGCATAGGAGCACCAGTCCCAGATGCCAAAAAGGTTGGGGACCGCTGCCTAGGGATTCTATCCAAAGCCCACTTTTCTTATTTACTGACTCCTGGGCAGCTTCATCTGTGCTGATAATTTAAAGCTTCCATCTGTACAGCGATTCTACCCAAATAAATAGCATCAGCTCTGCCTTCTCTCCTTAGGTCCAGGTCATCCAACTCCCTGTTAGATTTTTCCACCTGAGTGTCCTGAAGGCACCTTAAACTTAATGTTTGCAAAACTGACATCATTGTTCTGCACCAAATCCTCTTTACCCCTCATGTATTTCCTAGTTAGTGGGTAGCAAGCACCCACATCTTCATTGTGTCCTGTCATAACTATTTCCAACTCTCACATCCCTAGCCTTTTCCTTAACTACCCCTGTATCTAATTGGCTTCCCCCAATTAGTTACTTTCAGTTATGTTAACCTCTTTATTTCTAGTGGCAGTACATATAGGAAGTGGCTAATACAGCAAGGGCTCTGGAGCCAGACTGCCTGAATTCAAATCCTAACTCTGCCAAACTATTCTTGCAATCTTGGGCAATCTGCTTAATCTTTCTCTGCTTCAGTTTCCTCATTAGTAAAATGGGGATAATAAGAGCACCTACCTGATAGGGTCATTATGAGGATCAAATAAATTAATACAGTTAAAGCATTAGGAATAGTGTTCTGTGAATAAGTAGCTATTTAAGAGTTTGCTGTTAACATTATTGGTTTTAAAGTATATATCACAATCAGTAATTATCTTGTTTGTTTTGTCTGCAGTGGAGTGTAAGCACCTTGAATGCTGGGATCCTGTCTGCCTGGTTCACTGCTGTATCTTCAGCACTTTGAGCAGTGCTTTAGCATATAGTATCCAGTCAAAAGATTAGAGTGAATGAATGAAATCTTTTTTCTTTTTCAGCCTTCACCTCTTAATCCTTTGTCTAAACTCTACTCACTTTTCCATCACAACTCTCATAATATTTTACCTGCTAGAGCACAGTCCATCTATATTGTAGCTAAAATAATTCTCCATGGCTTCTCTTAAAATAAGTTCCTTTATTACTCAGGCTTTCATGTTCCTCATGAAATCAAGACTAAACTTCTAATCTTAACTTTAAATGTAGCCACCCTTTAATGTTATTCTCCTGTTGTTTCTAGAGCATTTTTAATGAAAAATGTCAAGACCAGAAAAAGAAGGATTATAACATTCAGTGCTTACTACTCAGAATTAGCAGATACTAACTTTTTCTTATATTTGCTACAGACCTTTTAACAAATGAAATAACAAAGTCATCACTGAAGTCCCTTTTTAAAATCTCATCTGAAACCTTTTTCTTTCCCTCTCTACAGGGAATTACTAGCATGGAATAGGTATGTATTTTTCCCATCCATGCTTGTGTAGTTTTTAAATTCTTACCTAAGATGTGTTGTAGATATTCTGTTTTTTCACTAAGCATTCTTACATTCTTTTGGAGATCTATGTTGACGCAGCTTTAGTTCATTCTTTCTCATTGTTTTTCATATTGTACAATGTGAGTATAACATGCTTTTTTTTTTTAATCAATTTCTCTCTTGGTATACATTTGGTCTTTCTCATTCTTTGCTTTTAAATAAAACAACGTAGTGAATATTTTTGTACATGTCTCTTCATGCACATGTGTGAGTTTCTTTAGTGTGTAGACCCAGAAATGGAAATGTTAAGCCCTAGGATATGAGAAATTTGAACTTTATTCAGTATCACAAATTATTTACTAAAGTGAACTGCCAGTGTTTGAGATTTCCCATTCCCCATGCCCTTTCCAACTCTAGGTATCATCAATTTTTTTTTTTTGTCTTCGACCCCAGTTAATATGCTCTAGTTCCATTAAATGGGTTTCTTTTTCCTATCTTCCCCATTTCTCCACTCAGAATGCCACACATTCAGGTAAAACCTTCCTCTTCATATAACTTTTTTTTCTAAAAGTAATTTGTCCCATAATTTTGTAGGACTCCATCAAAAAATTATTTCCTCCCATTCTTCAACTTAACCAAAAGTCTTTTCCCCTCTTGAAATTATTTTTGTATATTTATTGATAAATGTAATAATTAACCACCTCTTTTGGATTTAACAAACTCAGGTCAAGATAGTTCTTTCTCTTTTGCTCTTTTTAAATATAGCTAATACTTATTGCTACTCTTTGGTTATTGCTCTGGTTACTCAGTACATTTTTGTTGTATGACAGGAAATGGTTATAAATCACATAGACATTTAGCATTTTGAAATATTGGTGCTTATATTCTTCAAGTAACTGACAAGTGATTGATTCTCAAAATGTGAATTTCCACTATTTATAAATAAAGCATAGTTTTCCTACTTTTCTCACTAGGGGGCTTTGACGAATTGGCTATGTCAATTTATAACCTTAGGAAAAACTGATGTGTGTTGGTTTTGTGCATTTGATTTATTTTATAAATGTGCCTGCCTGATTTCATTTTTTTTCTTCTAAGGGAAGAAATACAGCTTTGTGTTCATCTAATGAAATGACATTGAATAACCAGGTAGCCATAAGGAAAGAACAATGCAGTGTCTTTGCCAGATTCTATCCAGATAACTTCAATAATGTAACTCTTTTTTCCCCTCCTTAATATTCATGTGAACAATACTTTGTTTTTACCTATAAGAGCCAGCTTTCTCTCCCACAAGAAAATTAACTTAAATGATTTTTTGATATTTTTGTTAATCTAGAGTAAACTGGGTTTCATTGTGTGAAATTAGAGTATTTTTTGATTGCAGAACTTTTCAGATTTTTGTGCTGTAGAACCAATAATTAGGCCCTAGGCATAATAAAGTGATCCTTTTCTATCAGTCCTTAGTCAAACACAGTGCAATGGAGGTGTGAAAACTAATGTAAATCCATATCAAGGTTCTAAATAATTATATTTCAAGTAGTTTTTGAAGTTAATATAAGATGTGAATTGTTCTATGATGCATACTCAGCAGTATTAGTACTGTATCTATTGGTGCTTAGACCTTATTATGCTCAGTTGTTTCACCTTAAGTCTATAGTATTCTGTTTATTGACAACAAAATTATCAAAGGAAGATGGAAGAGCTATGTAGGATTTTTAGAGTTGTTTATTTGCTATGATATATTCACTTACACCAAAAAAAAATAATAAAACTGACTTAAAAGCAGATGACACTGCAAGAATTTTGGCATTGATCTTTCAGATGTCTTTTAAGATAGTCATTCTATCTTTTATAGATATTTACTTTTAACAGACAATGTGTGTTTCATTGAAAATGTTAAATGGCTTATTATAGCCCTTTGTTCTTTTAAAAACCTAGAGTGTGATTATTATTCAAAATTACAGTCTTCTCTTCACTCCACAGAGTTATAGCTCTAGAAGAAAACTCAAAGTCATAGTTCTCAGAGTCAAGTGTTCCTGGTTATGATCTTGGGCAAACCATTTTTTTCTCTTATTTGTAAGATGAAGATAATATCTCCCTTACAATACCAACCATGTACTAGGTTCCTATTATATGTTAGCTCCCTTGCTTCCCCTCACAGCTTTTACTGCGAAACTCTCTAGGTGGCCTCGGGGACCTATTCAGGCTCACAGAACTAATACATGGCAGAATTAGTTTTAACTAAGTGTTCTGACTCTTGTTTAGAACAAGAAAATAATAAAATCACCAACAGCAATACTTTTAATTTCCTAATTGTATAGGATTCCATTTCACTTGCCTATTTTGTTAAAATCTTTTCTTTTGTTTTAATTTTAGGCCACTGAAAGGTATGATATATTTGATCCAAGACAGTCCATTTCAGTCCAGAAATCTACAGTGGTGACAAGGACATGGGACTCCTTCTGCCAGATTCCAGATGGTTCAATACAATTGACATCCTGGCTGACAACTGTGAAAAAGAACCTTGGATTATTTTATTTTATTTTTGTGGGACTCCACAATTCCAAATCCATAGGACACATCAGGTAACCTCTCTGGTCACTTGAGAAAAACACATCCCTTTTTCTTTCAAAATATTACATATAAAAAGGAAGGAGCCAAAGTATCATAAGTAACTCTCTCTCCCCTAGTAACCTTATTATTTTGAGAATTAACCAGTTAACCTTGGCATGGAATATACTTAAGGGAGACATGTTTTTTCCTTCAGTTGAGTCTACTCATGACTTTGGGATTTATTTCTCTTTTTTTAAACTTTTCAGGCATATTTATGGATTTCTGAAATCTATTTAGATATTTAAATGCAAAATATTCCTTCAGGAAAAGAACTCTTGAATTTTCCAGATTTATATTGAGAAGACAAGTTCTACTGATTTTTTTCTCCTCAAGATTTTATCATGAAGTTTTCAGAAAAGTTTAAAGAATTTTACAGTGAACAGCCATTAACATCTTATCATACTTACTTTAACCTGTATCTGTCTGTCCAGTGTATCTTAATTTTTTCTTGGTGCATTTTAAAATAAGTTATTTTTGTTGTCACTACAAAAAAAAAATTGTAGTGGTATGAGGTGATGGATTGTGGTAATCATTTAGTGATACATACATGTGTCAAACATTTCTTATTACATTTGTACCCCTTGAACTTATTCATGGTTTTATGCCAATTATCTCAGTAAAGCCAGGGGGAAAAGTTTACATCAAGTTCTGCTCTTCAAGTTCACAGTTTCTAAAATGACAGCTATCTGATACATTCCTATTTGATATCCAGTATAAAGTCTCCAGTGTTTTCTTAAACTCACTAAAGATATGAAATATATTGGGATCTTATGTATTTGCTAGCCTATGGAGTCCATATACTAGAGCATCTGGTCATGTGTTATTTGAAACTGAATCACACAAGTCAGGAAAGTTTTTAATGCTTGATTCATAATGCCAAATAGTTACTAATACAGATTCACAACTGTGTTTTGTATGCAGTATTGCTGGTATTTTTTTTTTAATTATTTTCTTTCAGAATTGCAGAGTAATTTAAGAAATTGAGATTTTAGAAATCTAGACGAAAGCTATTATAGGAAGATATTTTTCCCACATGAAATATCCCTTCAGAGAAAAATGATTTCTAATGTAATCTAAATATACATTTATAACTCCAGCCATTACTTTCCATCTCAATATGGCTCATTCCTTAATATTTCTTAAGAACTTTCACAAATGGTATGTACATCAAAATTAGCTCGTACCTCATTGTATGATGATTTTTTTTTATTTGAACATGTCTGCCACTAACCTGTATACTCTTTGAAATCAAGAATTTTGCTTCTATCTGGGTATACGCAACATTATTCATGGAACATAGAATACTCAGTCAGTACAGTAACTAAATGTAAGAAACATTTTAGACAAAATTAAATATTTTTTTCTTTCTTGCTAAGGCTTCAAGTTCCGTGTAGAATTCTAAAATAACCTTTGCTGATGAGGATGTCTGATACTGTTACTGTAAAAAATGAAACTGAAACAATGAAGGATTTGGAGGCAGAAGTGAAAGATACAACCAGAGTTGAGAATCTTACTAAATCAGAAAACTATGGGAAGATTTTGGCAGAGAAGAATGAACGTTGTATTGACAACAATATTGATTTGCAGGTAAACAGAATTTTCTCTCTGGCTACCAATACTAAATATTCAATATATAGTTATACTCTTCATACAAAACTCGCTTTCAGAATTCCAAAAGGGTAAGTTGACCTATTGTGACATGCTTGTCAGCTGGTTTTTGAGCCATCTGGATTGTTCAGTCTAGCTTGTTCAGTCTAGCTCTTTGATTTGCTTATATCATATAATTCCTTTCATTTTGTATGTGGCCAATACATTTTTTACTGGCTTTCTACTTTTTTCATTCCACTTTGCATCTATCAGTATTGTGAGAGTTCAGAATTTAACTTAAGAGCTCTTAGAGGATAAAAGAATAGAGTGGTGGAAACTGTAGAAGTTCTATTGGCAGAAACAGCCTTCGGAGGAATCAGTCAACCATGACTGAGAAAAATAGTTGCTGGGTGGTGGAGAAAGTCACTTGAGGTTTTTGATGCTACACATATATGATGACGTAAAACTAACCACTGGCAAGGCTTTTAATTCCAAGCATAGATGGAAATTGAGGAGTTGGTCAAAGATTCAAGATAGTAAAAATTGTTTCAAGTAGTACTTACAGTATTCAGTTCTAAGTGTTCCACTTATCTCTTGCTATGTAACAGATTACCACAAAACCAAGGACTAACCATTTTAAAACAGAAACTTGCTAAAACTCTATTGCATTTTATTTTTTAATATCATGATTCGTGAGTTAGGAAAGGGAACAAGGGCTTGGCTGAGTGAATTTTCTACTATACAAGGAGTCAAAAGAAGGCCCCAGCTGATATTTAACTGGCAGATGGGCTGGTCTGGAAGGTCCAAAACTGTTTCACTCACATATGTGGCACCTTGGTGCAAATGGCTGGGATGTAGGCTGGCTGGAAGTGAGAACACCTACCTGCGGTCCCTCTAGCACGTAAGCCCCAGGATAGTTAGACTATTTTAGGGATCCCAGAAAGAATGTTCCAAGAGCCAAGCAAAGCTGCAAGGTCTTTGAAATGGGCTCAGAAGTCTCAGTATGTTACTTTCATTGTTGTCTTTTGATAACACATGTCAATAAAACCAACCCAGATTCAGGGCAAGGAGAATTAGACCCTGCCTCTCAGTAGAAAAGACCTTTCTTTAATCTACTACAAAAAGTTATCTCAAAATACTATCTTTAATACTTATGTTTTAGTTTAGCCAAAGAATAAAAAATTCTATTGGAGGAAATAATCTGTTTTTCTTTCTATGTCCTAAAGACCTTGAGGGCTACATTTCAAAAATTATACCCTCACTTTTTATGATAAGTAAAGAAGTCTCTTTTAAAGGTTCATTCCCTCAGTCAAAGTTTATTTTCCACTATGTACCAGAAATGTGTTAGAAAATGATAGCAGTTCATACAGCTATAAAAAAGCATTTAGGCCCCACTGAGTAAGTCTAGTCAAGTGGCAATTATGTAAGCAATTGGGAGGAATAACATTTTTTCTAGTCATTTTTAGTAATAGCACTTTTTAAACAAAAAATTGCCATGCCTGCAATCAGTACACTCAGTGATGGCAGCATGCCAGTATTCTGATTAAATCAGAGAAAATCTGCTAAGATTCTATTGCATTCGTGATTAAAATACTAAAAGGTTTCCTTTAGTCTCTTTCTGTACCTGATATTTACTCTTCCAGGTCGTGTTTATCAACAGGCGATTAACCTTTAGTCTCTTTCTGTACCTGATATTTACTCTTCCAGGTCGTGTTTATCAACAAGCGATTAATTTGGATTATTGCCTTTTATACAACCAAGTCTGTTGTATTGCCCTTGGCAATAAGCACAGAAATGTTCTGATGACCACTATTAGATGGACCACTGTAATATGGCCCAGTTGTTAATACCATAGGAAAATTTCATGCATTCCCCAAACATTTACTGAAAATGTATTCTATGCAAAGGAAGTACTATAGTAAGCAAAAATGGGCACGGTCTCTGACACCATGTTCCATGTAGCATGGTGACTGTAAAGATTGGAAGGAGGAACAGAGAACATTGAATGCTATATTTATTGATTATCCAAATGTTTATTAAGAATTATAATGTGTGGGAATATTTGCTCTGCTTGGAGCTTTTTGAGGTCCAAGATGCCTCCATCAAGATGTCTGGCAGAGGCTTGGAGTCTAAATAACTCACACAGAAGAGATTTAAGTAATGGAAATTAGGAATGGAAGACAAAAGTGGATAAAAAATGAAGAGATGTCATAGCTTCTTCAGTACTATAAAGAAATCTTATAATTTTCTACTATCTGTAAATGATAGCATTTACATAAAAAAATAATTTTATCAAACTAGAGAGAGGCCAGCAGACATCACCTTGGATGGTTCCAAGTAGAGATTATCTCATGGACTCCTTGACCATTTCTTTTTTAAATCTGCTTGCATAGTGCTCTACTCTTTAAATATGTTGTGTTTTTTATTCAAAGTTTTGTTTTGGACTATAATCTTTTATAAGTTTTAGGACTACTTAAGAATTTCTTAAGAATACTTTAGAATTAATTCAAGTACTCTTTGTGCATTAATGTCAAGAAGTTAACTTTCCCACCTAATTGCTGTGGAGTTGTTCTTGTTAATAATGGTCCAAAATAGTTTGCAACGCATTAACTTAGTAAGTTTTCTACTGCCACACACTATTTCTATTGCCAGTCTTAAGTTATATGATGGACTTTCTTTGATCATTATGTATTTGAAAGATTGGGGTGGTGAGGTGTCAGGTTCCTAAATCTAGAAAAATTTTAATTTGTTAGACTACTACTACTATTTAACATAGGATAAATAAGGGAGGGGTGTTTGCTTCATTTTCCTTTGTATAACTTATTTATATGGCCTCTAATGTTTGATTTTTCTCAGGGTTAGATTTCTCAGATTAAATTAAGGTAAATTATTTGTGTTGATTTTTGCAGTCATTTACTTGAAATGTAAAATTAGGAATCTTGTGTTCTGCTTATTAGCGATTCAAACTCAGCATTCTCATTTATTTACAGTTATATCTTCGTACTTGACGAATGCTTTGTCTAGGGGTATTCATCTGTATATATGTGCATATAAACACAATCTAACACGTATTTTGGAGCAGTTCAATGATTCCTCACCCCAAAAGCTATTAAACTATTGGATGGCCAGTCCAAGTTTTGTTCAGAATTCTTGTTGTGGAGGAAATAAGAGAACTGATTTTTGTTAACTAGGCTTTATGGGCCAGAGTGCCTGAACAGCTTCTGATATATATGAGTGAATTTTCCATACACATAATCAGTTGAAGGAGGTGTTTAGTATATTCTTAATTTCTGTAACAAGCCTTTTGATAATCAAGATGAGACTTTTACATCTTGTATCTCCCAAGTTCTATTGCATTTCTTTAAAAAGAGGAGGATAGGGCCAAGTAAGGGACAGGAAAGCAATGTCAATCTATTAATATTATCAGAAAAACTCAGGATACAGGCTACACTTCTCCAACAGTGAGGTTAATGGGCATCACATTTCTTAATAAAATGTGAAAAAATTTCTGTTTAAAGGGTTGAATAAAAGTCTATCTTTATAAAATCATACAATTCTTAACTATTTTTCTATTTGTCTAACAAAGTGAAAAGGATGTATGCAATGTACCTGGTACATAGTTAGAGCCTAACAATGGTAGGTGATATTAATATTTATAATCATAATTGTTTTATTATTAGCAATAGCACACTATATGGCTTCTCCAACTGGTCCCTTTATTATCATGAAATGTAGATTTTTTTCTTTAGTAATAAAATAAAAAGTAAAATTTATTTCTTAATATAAGCTCTCAGAAATTGCAATGCAGTAGTTTTTGTTCTTTGTATTAAGTTCCCTACCTTTTATGGTCTTTTATATTTAAGAAGTTCAACTTTTTAAAAAGTCCACTCTTCTAACTCAGAAAACTTTGTTGTTTTCTGTTATTCCAGTAGAAATCATCAACCTAGCCTCAATTGTTTTTACTGCTCCTGACCTTTAGTTATACATTTAACATTTTAATTCATTATTGTAATTACTATTAATCCTTACTGTTGCCTTGAAAAATAATGAGAATTAGTGAGCTCTTCAAGGTGTATTAAGAGTCTTACTTGAAAGATGTCAACCATTATAATTTATTTTGTTCATAATAATTACAATGAAAATTGATCCTCTTTTTGAAATAAGTAAATTTCCTCTTAATTGAGTGATATTAATTGGTGGGTATTTTGATGCTGAGACAATATAACTCAAAGATTATTCTGTTTTTTCTTAGCAGTACATAAATCTCATGGTTTATGATTTCAGTACTTCTGTTTTTCTTTCCTTTGATAATAAAGAAACATTAAATAGATTTAACTGTCTTAGCAGAACAAAGATAGGCAAAGAAAATTACTGACAATATTAGACCAAATAGACATTGTGATAAGCAAAGGAACATAAGAGAAAAAAAACCTGTTTACTACCCCTTTATATGGAGTTGACTGCATAGACTCAGGTTTTTGTTTCTTTTGTTATTAGTTGTAAAAGCTTTCTGGTTTGGAGTAACACTTAAGATACAGATAATGTTTTGAGGATTCTTTCAAATTCATATTCTGAAATAAATTTTAAATCTGTTTAAAACTACTTTATTGCCAACAAAAGACCAAAGTACTAAAATCACCAACCATATTTATTTCTCTTTGCTCTCAAATCTACAAGGCAGTAAATTAAAAAACGTCTATGTTTATTATAATAGTACAACTTAACCATTTATTATTGAACCTCAGTTTTTGTCCAAGTTAGTAGCTAGTAGCTCTGACAATATATTATCAGTTTGGAACTGAAATTCCATTAAGGATGTTTCATATTCTGTATCCATTTTTTGGCCTAATTTTGGTCCTATGCTTTAGTATCAAACAATGTAAATTATAAAGTGAGGGTTTGCCCCTAAGCTCTCTAAATTCTAATATGATTCTCTTTCCTGGAGTAGTGAAGTTCTGTTAAACAAGCTGCTAGGACAGTGAAATTTTGTTAAAAGTGAAAAGTAAAAATAAAATCAGTGAAACCAAAAGTTGATTCTTTGAAAAGATCGATGAAATTGACAAACTTAGCTTGATGGACTAAGAAAAAAATAGAGAAGACTCAAATTTCTAAAATAAGAAATGAAAGCGGGGACATTACTACTAATTCTATAAAATAAAAAGAATTATGTGAGGGTATGAAAAAATGTATGCCATCAAATCGGATAATCTAGATGAAATGGACATGAAGAAACAGATAATAGACCAATAACTAGTAAGGAGATTGAAGCAATAATCAAAAATCTTCCAACAGAAGATTACTGATGGCTTCACTGGTGAATGCTACCGAACATTTAAAGAATTAATACCAATTCTGAAACTTATAAAAATATTAAAGAGAAGAGAACACTTCCTAATTCATTCTGTATGGCCAGCACTATCCTGAAACAAAGCCAGCCACAGACACTTGCAAGAAGAGAAAACTACTGGAAATTCTAGCCAAAGTAATTATGTAAAAAATAAATAAAAGGCATCCAAATTAGAAAGGAAGAAGTAAAATCATCTCTTTTTGCTGATGATGATCTTATATGTAGAAAACTCTAAAGATGCCACAAAAGTACAATTAGAACTAATAAATGAATTCAGTAAAGTAGCAGGATACAGAGCCAACACACAAAAAAAGACAGTTGCATTTCTCTACGCTAACAACAATCTGAAAAGGAAATTACAAAGGCAGTTCCATTTACAATAGCATCTAAAAGAATAAAATACTTAAGAATTAACCAAGGAGGTAAAAGACTATACAATGAAAACTACAAAATGTTGTTGAAAGAAATTAGACATAACTAAATGGAAACACATGTTCATGGGTTAGAACACTCAATATTATTAAAATGTCACTATTACCCAAAACAATCTACAGATTCAGTACAATCCCTATCAAAATCCAAATGACATTTTTTGCAGAAATAGAAAAACCCACTCTAAAATTCATATGGAATCTCAAGGGACCTGAAATAGCCTTGTCTTGAAAAAGAACAAAACTGGAGGACTCATATTTACTGATTTTAAAACTTACTACAAAGCTACAGTAAGCAAAACAGTGTGATGCTAGCGTAAAGATAGACATTTAGACCAATGGAATAGAATAGAGAGCCCAGAAATAAATCCTTGCATATATGATCAAATGATTTTTGACAAGGGCGCCAAGATCATGGAGAAAGACAGCCTTTTCAACATATGGTGCTGGAAAAACTGAATATCTACATACCAAAGAATGAAGTTGAACCCTTGCCGAACACCATGTACAGAAATTAACATAAAATGGATCAAAGACCTAAATGAAAGAGCTAAAGCTATAAAACTCTTAGAAGACAGCGTAGGAGAAGAGCTTCATGACATTGGATTTGGCAGTGATTTCTTAGATGTGACACCAAAGGTGCCAGCCAAGAGGGCTTTCTCTTCCCAGCCCTACCTTTACAACACCCCTAGAGCCCAGGGATACCTTCTGCAAACTGCACACCCAAGAGGAAAGGAGCCGAGGAGTCAAAGCTGCCAGAGCCATTTTAAGTAGACAGCTTTAAGGAAGGCAAAGGAGGGGATATTGCAAAACCATAAAATAGACTGAAGAAGGGGTGTAGGGTAGACCCCCAAGATTCTGCATCTCAACAAGCTCCCAGTGGATACCAGTGTTGCCCAGTGACAGCAGTATTTGAACAGTGAGGATGTATCGTGCCTAAGAGAAACAAAGCAATACTGATGAAGGAAAACAACCATTAAGTTATGGAAACTAATCAATTTATTAGCAAAACCTCTCTCTGCCCTTTGGTCATCTTCAAGAGCACAGGACCCCTGTGACATGAATAGCAGAAACATACATCCCAGAGCAGTGACAGGCCGATCCTGGCCCTACAGACAATGAGAAGAAAGCCACCGAACCAGTTCACTTTTACCAATGAGGAAATGGGGCATTTCCAAGAAAAGAGTCAATGTTGAGGTCTGAGGCAAGACTATTTATCAGTGGGCTCCTGGTGTCCACCTAGCCCCTGAGAACTGACAATGCGGGTTTGAGTTCAGGTTGGGTGGGTTTCCCTTTGAAAACCAGGAACATCTGTAGAGGTTATCATCAGCACCACCACCCTTTGTGGACGGAGAACCTGAGGAAGAAATGCCCCAGAGGAGAGATGTCCTCTGTTAATCCATATGACATTTCTCCCCAAAAAGATCAAGTTGGCAAAAGGAGCTCAAGGTAATGAAAGTGAACAAAACTGGAGGACTCACATCATTTTGTAGTTAGATTTCATAGAACTCAAAAGGTCACAGCTAAAAAGTTTTCTTGGTCTGAGCAACCCTTCCATTTTCCAGAGACCTGTGTCCATGGAAATGAATTGCCAAGGTCACCTGGAGAGCCAATGGCACAATTAGGGCTGAACACTAGCCTACCTCTGTGTACTTTTTCCAGAGCACCATGCCGCTTCCTTCAGTCATGACCTTTCCCAACCTAGTTTGGACTCAACTAACCTAAAAGCATCTGTGTTTTAGTGCACTTTACAATGAATTCATCGTTCTGATGAGTTTTGTAGATGCTGAAACAGTTGCTGAAATAGTATACTCCAGGGGGCAACCCTGTCCAGAGAAAGGATGAGCTTCCTAATTTGTGAGACTTGGCGGATGAGAGACAGATAAACCAGCCAGGTTAATCTCAAGATGGATGGTTTTTGAAAGAGTAAAGTGCCGAACACATACAAATGCTCACAAATTAACCACCATTTGGTTCAGAAAGATGCTCAGCATCTCTATCAAGGTGGTGAGGGGAGACTAGAGATAGATGAATCTTGTGTTATCTTGATTCTTGCCTCAAGAAGCTTTCCTCGCTGAAAGCTACCATGGAGGCTTTTTCCAGGATGGCTAATGGAGATTTGTTAAGCAGTATTAGCCATGAGTTTTCTGGAAATGTCAAAAGTGATTTGAAGACCATCTTGTGGTATTCCCTGAACCACCTTGCTTTCTTTGCTGAGAGGCTGTACTATTTCATGAAAGGTGCTGTCACAGACGACTCCATCCTGGTCAAATTGTGATCACTTGAACTCAGAGAGTAACAACTAAGTGAGATTGATCTTGTACAAATAAAACAAATGTTCATTTAGAGGTATCAGAAGACCCTGGGCACAGTGATTGCAAGTGACACAGTTAGAGATTACTAAAGATTCTTCTGGCCATTGTAGGCCAGTAGGAGGAATTATTTAAATGACTGTCTGTGTGCAGCAGTATCAACTACTAACTAACCAAAAGAGCTTTTTACTGTGGACCATGTCAGGGTAATGTGCTTGGTTTGCATATATGTTTGCATATATTATTGCCTTTCTTCCTGTGTTATTTTTTCTCTGTATACAATCAATGTGAAGCCATATCACAATAATGTAGTAACACTGCAATGTTGGTAAAACATAATTCTCACTGCTCTTATTCTAATCAGAATACCGAATTGAATAAGAATCACTATTTCTTTTATAAAGGGGAAGAATAAAACATAGGACAGAAGCTTTATGACATTGTATTTGGCAATGATTTTTTTGGATATGACACCAAAGGCACAGGTTACAAAAGAAAAAATAGATAAACTGCACTTCATGAAAATTTTTTAATTTTTACATCAAACAACACCATCAACAGTAAAAAGGCAGGCAACCCACAGAATAGGAGAAAAATATTTGCAAATCATATATCTGAGAAAAGATCAACCACAAAATATAGAGAACTCCTAAAACACGACAGTAAAATACCTCAATTCAAAACTGGTCAAAGGACTTGATTACGCATTTCTCCAAAGAAGATATGTGAATGGCCAATACTAAGTACATGAAAAAATAACTCACTGTCATTAACCATTAGGGAAAAGCAAATCAAAAGTACAGTGAGGTACCACCTCACACCCACTAGGATGGCCACTATCAAAAAACAGCAAACAGGTATTGGCAAGGATGTGGAGAAATTGGAACTCTTACATAGTGTTATTTGGAATTTAAAATGGTACAGCCACTGTGGAAAACAGTATGGAGGTCCTTTTAAAAAATATTATTAAATAGAATTACCGTAAGATCCAGCAATTTCATTTCTGGGTATATACCCAGAAGAATTGAAAGCAGGATCTCAAAGAGATGTTTGTACTCCCATGTTCATTGCATTATTCAAAATAGCCAAAACAGAATCAACCCAAATGCATCCATCGACAGATGAATGGATAGTCCATTGTATTGATCATTATTATTCAATAATATTTATCCTCGAACATGAGATATTATTCAGCCATAGAAAGGAAGAAAATTCTGCAACATACTACAACATGGTTGAACTTTGAGGTCATTATACAAAGTAAAATCAGTGAGTTACAAAAAGACAAATACTATATGATTCCTTATATCAGGTACTTAGAATAGTCTAAACTGTAGAGACAGAAAATAGAATGGTAGTTGCCAGTGCCTGGAAGGAGAAGAGAATGGGAATTTAATGGGTACAAAGTTTCAGTTTTACAAGATAAAAAGAATTATAAATCTGAATAGTGGTGGTGGTTTTACAACATTATGAATATATTCAATACTATTGAACTGTATACTTGAAAATGGTTAAGATGTTAAATTTTATGTATATTTTTCACAATAAAAAAATTGAGAAAAATTGAATGGAATGCTTTAAATGATAAAATTCATTTTTTAAATAATTTTATTCCTATTTAAAGCCAAACCTGGCTACCAAATTGATACAAAACAAAGGTTGTTTACTTTAATAAATAAAACTTGTTTTCTCTGCTTTGTTCTGTATACATGTGTTTATGGCAAATTTTCTGGTATACATTAAGTAGTTTCAGTTCTTTGCTATTTGAAATGAAATAATGTGTCTTAGAGAATAATGTCACTTTAACAGTTTATAGTTTACTTATGCAGTAGTGTATTCGTTTTCTATTGCTGCATAGCATATTACCACAGACTTGAGGTACAAAACAGTACCCAGTTACAACTAGGTTGTAGGTATCATATCCGTAGATTAGAAGTTCTCTGTTAAGGGTTTTGCAAGGCTAAAATCAAAGGTGTTGGCCAGGCTGGGCCCTTACCTAAAGACAAGGGAAGAATTTGCTTCTGAGCTCCTTCCCCTTGTTGGCAAAGCTCAGCAGTTGTAGATCTGAGGTTCATACTTCCTGGTTGACTGTTGGCTAAGGGCCACCTTCTGCCCTACAAGGCTTCCTGCAGCCCCTCTCGCACAGGACATTGGTCTCCTAACATGGTAGGTATATAACCTTTAATGATCCCTCTTTACTACAGTGCTTTAGTTTTTTTAAGTCTACCCTCTCATTGAACCTTTTCAGGAATCTTGAGAATTTATGCAAATAGTATGAACTTTTATACAGATATTAGTAAACTGAAATAACTTGACCAGAGTCACCTACTAATAAGCAAAGCCAGAAATTTAAATCCAACCTTCCCTGAACAAGCCCGATCCAGTCTAATCTCAGAAGCTAAGCAGGGTCGGGCCTGGTTAGTACTTGGATGGGAGAACACCTAGGAAGACCAGGTGCTATAGGCATAAAAAAAAAAATTTAAAAATAAGGGATTGTAAACTGAAAAGGTCCTTGCAATCTATGAGGTCAACCAAGGATTGCCTCACCTAAAAAATGAATAAATAAATTCAACCTTATGCATATGAATATAGCTTTTACTTGTCAATGAATCATCTCTTGTTTTAAAATTTTTAATAGAAAGTTTTGTACCCTTGATACTTAGTGTTTTAAGGGATTAAAACAGGAAGGGAGTAAGTCAAAAATTCTTTTCCCTTCTCCTTCCTTAGAACTCACTTAGTCATGTGCATATCATTAGTAGTCATGTATTGATTAAGTCTTTACTCTGTGTAGTATAACTTCTTTTAATTCTACTTTTAGATATGAGTTACATTTAGAAATCCTCTTGAACAAATGAGAGACTAAATAGAATCAGAAAACAGTACCAATGTGCAAAAGTTCTTAGGTAGCACTTCCATGTGTATATGTGTGTGCATACGAGCCATTTTCTTCCCTGTAAGAAACAAAAAGTCATTTTTCTTTATTTCTTTCTACTTTCCTTTTGTTGTCGTTATTCCTAATTTGTAGTATGGGTATTCCAGGGTAAAAATCCGAAGAATACAGCGCTTCTTATCTCAAGAACTTTGAGCTTATAATGAGGGACAGAACATACTTTTACTGCAGATTGTCATTTCTGTTGGTTCTACAAGGAAGACTTTTTGGATGATAGAATAAAATGATGACCTTTTTTTCATATGTGAAGCATACTAATCTAGATGTTGACTTTTTATCTGTCTTATGTTTGGTAGCAAACTGACTCCCAGGCTTTAATGAGCATAAATGTTAGGTATCTGGCCCTTGTACTGTTTGTGATTGGGGTTAGAGAGGTATAGATTGGAAGGAGGTGGGAGGAAGTAAAGCATGTTTAAAACCTGTCTGGCTCTGTTGCACGGACACTTCAGCTGCTTTCCCAAACCAAAGTCTGGTATCACAAACTAGAGCTAGTTATCTCAGTGAGTTCCCCAGTCATGTGATTAATGATTTGGCAATCATGCTGAACATGCATATTGGAACTCTGCCCTCTTTTCTTCATTTCTGCTTCATTGCCTTACCGTAGACCAGGCAAACAGGATTCTGTGACAGATAAACTGATGGTATACTTCATACAGTGCTGAAAAGGCACAGTAGTTAGGTGGTTGTACTGTGGACTCAGTGTGCATTTGCACATTTTCCTTTGTAAGTTAGGAATTTTGCTGAGCAGAGCTACTTAAAATTCCTCAGGTTTTTTGTGGGGTTTCCCTCTCCCCAGACTTGCCTAAAGTATAATATAAAATACTGAAAAAGTATATTTTATTTTTCTACTACCCAAGAAGTTACTTTATAAATTCCATTAACCTAATTAACAGAAATTATGGCCATTTGCTCACTAAAAGAAAGTGCCAATCTACAAGATTTTAGAGAATCTTCTGCAAATGTGCTTCTGGGAGGAATCAATACTTTTTTACTTGAAACAGCTTTGATTTCCTCATTTTCTCTTCTTTGTGCAGTTAGTTTCTCTGTGGTTTAGGATTATGAATTAAGAAGAAAACTTTCTGTATCAGTATGAAATTTAATGCAAATCTTTCTTGTGTATTCAGCGGCCATTGCAGTCATTTGGACAGACAGGAAAAAGGTCTAAGGTATAGTAAATATTTTGTGCTGGCATGCCAAGGGCCTTCCTTCATGCTTGATGAATTGTTTTCATATAGCGCTGCATTCAGTTTAGTTTTGTCATATTTTGTTTGGGGCAGAAAGCTTATTTTGTTTTATTTGGGGTTTTTGTCTTGCCTAGTTGCTTTTGTGTATTGCTTTTATAATCTTTAATGGTTCTTTATCTATAGAGAAAATGGCTTTCTTACCATTCTTTGGGTCTTGAAATTGGAATTATTTCCATTCTTGCTATTGCTGTAATTTTCAAAACTGTAATTGTTTTTCCTCTTAACAAAGAGTTTTAGTGATAATTAATGATATATTTAACTTGCACATTTCACCTACATCTATATGTGGCAGAAACTATTGATAAAACTTAAAACACTAGGGGGCTTTTGGATATACCTTAGATTTGTAAAATGTAGTGTTAATTTTAAATACTTTTCTTTAGTCAAGCTCAAAGTTAAAGCTAGTTCGGAGCCTTGCAGTGTGTGAAGAATCTCCACCACCCCCTACAACAGAGATATCACAGGAAAACCAGGTAAACAAACAAACAAACAAAAGAACAAAAAGTTATTTAAAGACATGGTGGAATAACCTGCTTCCTGGAGGATATTTTTTCATAAAGTTAACTAAAAGTCATGTGCATGTGTATGTGTTATGTATGTTTTTACTAAATGAAATTGCTTTGATAATACAAGATACACATGAAAAGTGGGAAAACCCTTGTTACTTCAAGGTTTTGTAAAACGATTTCTCTCTGGAAAACCTTAAGGATCATATAATTAACCAGGTATATGGCTTTAAGGGAGTTATTAGTTATCGAAAAGTTATAAAATATTAAAGTAGCTTCCACTTAATTTGATGAAATTTGCCCTTTTGATTTTGGCTTTTAGAAATGTGTCAAATACCTCTTGTGTGTGAAAAGGAGAGTATCCAAGACTTTTGCTTGATATATTATTTTACTTAACCCAAGTGCCCAGTGAAGCCAGTTTTTATATTAGCTTGACTCTAATAGTTGTCTGATACTTCTAATTCCTCTCTGCCTATGCTTGTAAAACAGAGAACTACTGAGGTTCACACAAACACTTTGATTTGCCTTTTATATTCTTTTTAATGCTATGACTACTTTTCTGTTAATCTCAGCTGTGAATTAATCTTTGCCTCATGTTACTTTTGAGCATTTTATACATAAATATCTTTGGACCCTCTGTGAATGTTTATTAATGATAACTTTGGCTGTTAGTGGATTGTTCTACTTAAGACTTTGAGCAACCTAAAATCCCCCTATATCCCAACAATTAGTTTCCAAAGAGTTAAGGGACTTTGTAGTCATTTAAGAAGCCATGACTAAAAAAAAAAGAAAAATGAAAAAAAAAGGCCATGACCAGTGTATGTCTTTTTCTAAATAAATGGCAATTATACATTTGTTGATTCAAACAAATACTGTTATGCTTTGCCTTGATTAAGAAGATGATTCCCTAAAAGCCTACTATCTTAGATATTGAAGATATTCATCACATATTTTGAATATGTTCTGTTTTTTAAAAGCACTATATCTCTTTGTTTCCAAAGTGCAAGAAAAAGATTTTTTTAAATAGATTGCTTATTGTTAATTAAAAATACTTTAAAAATCATAGTTTTCTTTGAAATGTGTTGAAGTGTCAGAAACAAACAAAATGTGATTTTCATTTGAAATTTAAGTACATAAGTAGAAGATAGCTATGTGTATTCCATAAAAGATATTTTTAGCAATAAAATGACATACTTTCTAGCTAAAAGCATAAATACAGTCAAAATATTTTACTAAGAACTATTACCTGACAATGTTTTCAGATGTTGACCTACCTGTGGCTTTTACGTGGTTGTTGATAAGGCTGAAGAGTTATACACTCTCAAAAAAATCAATAAAAAATTGTTTTTGAAATAGCAATTTAAAAAAGTTCTTTTGTACAAGTCAGTGTAAAGAATATGCCTGTTCAGGGTGGAGTGGTGGGCAACATAATGGTTTTTGAAAATTCATTTCTTCATTCTATTGTCCAAAATGTTACACCATCTTAGCCTCATGGAATAATGAGTTGAAGGAGATTGAGGAAATGAGAAGGATCAGGTATTCATAAGACTATTAATCCAGAAAAGTGCATTCTTTTTGAGAAAAACTGTAATGCAGTCTTTGGTTTTGTTCAGTACATTTTACCAATCTGAAAAATATTGGGGAAAAATCTTAACAGTGCTACATAAATTTAGCTAATGAAAATTTGTATGAGAAAAAAATTACTATCAGGAGTATATGTTGTAAATAATGTATATATTATTGATCACAGGTTATAGTTTCTGCATTTATAGTTCAAAAATCTGATTTACAGCATATGAATAGTAAATAAGATAGCAATGCCAGAATTCAGTTATTCCACTTAATACATTCTTTCTCAATTTCTCCTGGATACAATAATTTTTTTCTTTTAGGATAATAACCTGTTATTACCCTCGCTGAACAAAAGGTACTCCTTTTAGTAGAAAGTTTTTTCCCACGCCTTGAGTTAACTAAATTTCACCTAAATGGGATTTGAAAATAAATTATCTCTCATGAAATGTGCTAATATGTAATCCTTGATGGTAGAGACACTTTCCAACTAATAATGCTTGCTTCAGAATGTAATTTTTGAGGAATTAGTCTGGAATAAAACTTACTATTCAAAGGTTAAGAGGCAATTAAAAAAGAGATGTTACTTGTGTCTGATGAGAGCTTACAAGAGGGAAGTGATCTCAATAACATGTCAATGACAGAGTGAAGAGTAAAGGAATTACATACTACTTCCTACGGAGATGTTGCTATCATTTCAGTTATTTAGTCAGAAAAGTTTGTGTATAAGGACTTTAGCATTTAAAATATGTCTTGTTTATTTCTACTGAAAACAAGGCTTTAGTACACTAAACATTCTAGATTTTTAAATACAGTTTATCTTGATAAAATAGTTTAATATCTATAATTAAAATGTATGGCTTTACGAGGAGAATTTCGAAATGAAATCTGATAGTCATTGGAAGTGCCTTTTAGTGACGGTCTAAATGTGAAATCTTTTCTTCCAACCTGGATTTCATGGATTATCCTTGAGTAACAATAATAGAAGCTGTAAGTCAGGATAACTTCCAACATTCTACTTTTAAAACATAGTTCTAGGATTTATTTTTAAATATCTACTTTACAATTATAAAAAGAATAAGGAAATGAGTCATAATACAGTGTGGATGGATTTTGAAAGTATTATGCTAAGTGAAATAAGTCAGATAGAAAAGGACAAGAACCCTATGATTTACTCATGGGATATAAAACAAAAAGCAACAGATAAAACAAACAAAAACTCATAGATACGGACAGCTGAATGGTGGTTACCATCAGGGAAGGAAGATGAAGCAAGGACCAGGAAGGTAAAAGAGGTCAAATACAAGGTGACTGAAAGAGACTAGACTTAGGGTGGAATGCAGATGTTGTATTGTAAACTTGTACACCTGAAATTTATATTTTATTAACCAATGTTACCCTGATTATTTCCTTTAAAAAAGAGTCATAATGAGAAAAATGGTAAGTTGATGAATGTATGAAGTTTAGTAATTTCATTTCAATTTTCATTTTATTGAAAATTGCTGTGCATAGTTTTTTTTCCTATATTTTGAACACAAATTTGAACCGAGATAGAAGGGGAAACAGAATTGAAAAGAGAGGAAAATAGCAACCCTGTAGGAAAAAAATACGTATATTTGACCTGAAATTCTTCTGCCACCACTATTTCAAAAATAAAGAATTATCGGGGGGGGGGGATGTTTAATAGAAATCCTGGTGTTTACAAGTTTAAGAATCCTGAAATTTATATCACCTTTGATAATTAACTTTATACCTAGTACTACCACCAAGCATTTCCCAGAGAAGCAAAGTAATTGATGTTTTCCATCACCGAATAACAATGTAATTTAGTCTATAAATAGGCCACACTTATCTTTAGTATAAATGATGTGGAAGTTATAATACTTTTCTTTATAACTTTGCCTGACTAAACACCACAATCCAGAGCTATGTGATTTTTACTTTTTTAGGCTATATGAATTAATTTCCAGTAATTCCTTTGGGTTCTGAAATTGCGTGTAATGATATTGTTTTAAAACTGAAATGTTGAATTAGTTCTCCTTTTGTCTTATCTTGTTTGAAATCTTTCTAAAACAACTTTGTGGTAATTGAAGGAGGAACAGTGATATATAAATCTCAAACAGGAAATAATAAAAGTCATGTGGATTTTGTTTTGGAATATTTGTACTTACATTTTTATATGTTGAGAGAAGTAATATGGGATTATAAGGAATACTCAAAAAAGTACTTTTTATTAAGTGCTGACTCATGCATTTCTGTTGTCATGATTGATGATAATTATGCTTTTGCTTCACCGTCGCATCTCCATTACAAAAACAGATTAAGAAGACCTTGGTTCTGATCTTCCAGAGGTTTTACAAGTAGATACATTTAAACTATTATGTAAAACATTTGTTTTTGCTAAAATAATTAAAGGACATATTTCAATTGATACATTCAACTCAAAACATTAATTTTAACATTTTCTATCTAGACTTTGATAAAAATGGTAAAAATGACTTTAAGTTGTATTCTACTTTGAAGAATCTAATTGGATAAAATAAAAATCTTATTTCCTTTTTTCCTCCATACACGTTTGTATTACTCAGAAAATACAAATGTGTGGTAGTAATTGAATTGCTTTATTTTCATTTAATAACTGATTTTACCTCCCAACAGGAGAAAATTCAGATCCAGTTAACACAATCATTTGAAAAAGAGGAGAAGCCCTCAAAAGATGAAGCAGAAAAAGAAAAAGCCAATGATAAGTTGCCCAGAAAAATGTTATCAAGAGGTTTGCAATTTATTTCTGTTTTTTAAACAAAATTTGAATTTAAACAAAATTCACTGTTGATAATTTCATCTTTTACCCCTCAAATAATGATATATAGTATATCTGTATTACAAAAGGTACAGAACCAACTAACGAGATAATAAAGTATTTGCTCATCTGAGCAAAGTACTGAGTACATAGTTCTGAACATCAGAAGATACTTTAGCCAGAAAACTGCAACTCATGTCAGAGTCTACTGAGGAAGATAACTGTCTTGATCTCTTGCCGTCTGTGTCTATATTGAAATAATGAAATCACTGTAATTTGAATATTAAGTCCTCTAAAATGTATTTAATTCCTTACGATGCAAAGTGCCTAAATATTCAGTATCTGGTAGCAATATTCTTGGAAATCCAGAATGTTTATCTTTCGTTATAAATTTTAAGGGACTTCACCATCATCTAGCATTACAAGTCTATAAAAATGCTTTTTTAATTTATAAACTAAATTATGCTGACCAGTATTATAAACAGCATAAGGATATTACAGTTAAGAGGAAGAAATAAACATGAATATTTGAAAAACTATTTTGAAAGCAAGCCTTTGTTGATAGACTTGACCAAATCTAATTAGATAAACATTGTTTCAGAACTAAAATTCCTGTCTACCACCATTTTTTTTCTCTACTTATATTCACAACTGAACTAAGCTGTCTTAATTTGCTACAAATGTAGTTAATTGTCTAAACCATTCTAATTTTTCACTTAAGGAGGCATTTTTGAACGTGAGGATTGTGGTGAGTATATAAAAGGATCTTTAAAGAATTCAGAGTAAAACACGCACGTTTGAGAGAGAAAGTTATTTTAAGAATATGCATGTACATGTAGTTACATAAACCCATGTCTGCTCATTATATAGAAATAGAAAAATTGTGGTTACCTGAGTTCATCATAAATTTTCTTTTCCTACTTTGTTAATTTTTTCTATGTGGGGCATCTTATTTTTATTTAAGATATGCATCATGTATAAAAGGGGAAAGGATTTATTTTCAAACAACTTTATACGGGATTTTTTTGTTGTTTTATTTTAGATTCCAGTCAAGAATATACTGATTCAACTGGCATAGATCTACATGAATTTTTAGTAAATACATTAAAAAACAATCCCAGGTAAAAAAAAAAAAAATTAAATTTATAAGGTTTACATTGTTTCTAGAGTACCATAATTTGCTACCTATATTTTCATTACTGATTTAGCATATTAGAATAAGATTGTAATATTTGAAGTACACCAGAAACAGTTTCTTAGGGCTAAGATGTTGTTGGTCTTCTGTATGCACATGTGTAAATATCTTTTTGCATTATGTTTGTCACCATGATCTAAAAATAATTTATACTGTCTGTTGGAATTTTGGGAAATACAGAATCACCAAGATACTTTGACTTAATTGTGAAATATAGAGGTATCACTAATCACAAAAAAAAGAAAAATATACCTCATGATAATTCACTCAACCAAATAAGAGCATAGTATATTAATTTACAATGAGTTTTTGAATTTGGTTAAATGCAGAGTTTTTGTTCTTTCTCTCTCAGTTTATAAACCTTCAACCCAAAGATTTTCAGGTGCCTATTTGAATCACTACTTTAATCATGAAAGCCTATGTTTTACCACGGCACTGAATAAATAGATTTTAACCTTTTGGCGGGTCATTGACCCCTTTGAGACATTTTCACCACAAAAAAAGGCTTATCCACAAAATATCTGACCAATACTTTCATGAGGTAGAAGACTCCAATATTAAGAATCCATCCTCTAGATCTTAGCTTCTCATACATTTTTACATACATTTAAATAAAAATAAAACATTTTTATTGGGTATATGCACATGGAGGAAAACAAGAACAATTCTCTTTAGTCTCACTGAGACTTATGTCCAAAGATAAACCTTCATTTTCATTCAGGATTTATTGTTTTCAATACCATCTTGATTTTCTAGTTTACATTTACTATAAACCTCAAAAGGAGAACCATCAAAATGAAAAGTGGTCTCCTTGTAATAAAGATTGAAGAACTATAGATAGGTATGGTGGGGAAGAAGATGATCAATTCTGCATGATTTTTTTTAAGTTCAAGTTTATTCTTCATTGGTCCCAAAAGGAAAATGAATTAATTAGTCCATTGAACAGGCATTTATTGAGCATCTGTCATGTGCTAAGTGTTGTGCTAAACATTTATATAGATATAAAGATAGATAAGATATAATCTCTGACCCTAAAATATTCACCATCTCTGCTAGGAAAAATCACATGATATATAATTTAAATAGAATAGATGTTGTAAAAGAAGTTTTTTCAAGATGTAGGGCCCCCAACCTCTGTTCCTATGGGAAGACTTCACTGAAGAGATGATGCTGGCACTGAGTCTTGAAATTAGAGTGCTTTAAATGGTAATTGCCTATCCAGAGAAACATGAGAAAGGCATTCCAGACAAATAAGAACATTGCCAGGGCATAGCATTGTAAGAGCGGGGAGTGGTATATCCAAGGAAAGAAGAGATTAACAGGGTGGCATCTGCAAGTAATTCTAGAAAGCGATGAGGAAAGTATTGATGAGATATGAAGACAGATCGTATGCAGTTGTTCTCAACCTAAGGTAGTACCACCACACTGGGGGATGGTAAGTCTCAGCGATTATGGGGTACCACTGGGAAGCCAGGGGTGCTGAAAAGATCTGTAAGACAATAATGAACAATGAAAATAGTCTTGAAATACCAGTATTGCACCATTTGAGAAATTCTGAGTATGGCATCCTGAGTTGAGAGGTAATTAGAGGATATCGAATAGGGTAATGCCATAATCAGATTTGTATTTTAGAAAGGTTACTTCAGCAGTAAGGGGCTAAGTCATAAACAGCGAGTGTGGATAGACCATAGAGGAGAAGAGAGAGGAAAGTACACATTAGAAAAATATTCAGGAAGTACCGTGGCAGGACTCGGTGATCATCTGGATATAGAAGAGTAATGAGATAGTAGACTAGAACAGAGTAGCTACTAGGTTTCTGGATGGGCTGACAGCTAGTCCCATTAACTGACAAAGCTCGAATGGAATAGGGTATGTTCTGTTGTAAATATAGTTTGAGATGCCTGATGGAAAGCTAGGAGATGATGTCTGTTAGCAGTTAAGAGGTTCTGGTTTTGTAAGTGAGCCCAGCTGGAGTTGCAGGTTCAGGATTCACCAGTCGAGGTGAAGCTTGCTATGAATGAATTTGAAATAAATTACAAGGAGAGATGAAATAAATGACAAGGACAAAATTCTGTGGAAAGACAGTATATAAAAGGTAAATGAGAATAAAGAGACTGAGTCCTAAAGATATCAATGCAAACATTTGTCTTAGAAGTCAGCCAAAGGAAAATAGTTTCATAGAAGATAAATAACAGGGTGGTGAAAATAGAAGTACCAAAACCAGTTCATTAGATTGAGAAACCAGGAAGTCGTTGGCTATTTTAACAAGCTGTTTCATTTGGAGTAAGGTGTTGGAAACCAGAACTGAGTAGGTTGAGAAATAAGGGGGAAGGTAGGAAATACATAGCCAGTTTGAGTAAAATAAGATAGGATCCTAAACAGGCAGAATTTTTCTTTCTTCTGATCCTGTGAGAGAGGCATCAATAAGGACAAAGATTAGAAATTATTTTTATGCATTCCAAAATATTTTTCTGTTGTCTAGTTCTCTCTTTCCCTCTACGAGTGCAAAAGTAAGTTATCTGCATATGAATTTTTAAAGTTACAATTTAATAGTTTTTAGTATATTCATAGATACGTGCAACCGTCGCTACAGCCAATTGTAGAAATTTTCATCACCCCAAAAAGAAACCTCGTACCCTGTTGCTATCACCTCCCTATGCCCTGAGTGCTAATCTAGTTTGTACGGATTTCCTTGTTTTCGACATTTCATATGACTATCATATATATGTGGTCTTTTGTGATTAGGGTCATGCACTTAGCATAATATATTTAAGGTTCATCCATGTTGTAGCATGTATCAGTACTTTATTCCTTATGTGTATGACTTTTTATTTGAATAAATATATAGGTATATAATTCACAACATGGCTAACGTATGAGTTATTACTAATGTCAGTGTGGATTAGGAAGTTGTAGCTATCGTTAAACTTTGTGGGAAACAAGATTTGCTTAATTTATGGCTCAGTGTTCTCTCTGTGAAATACGCAATTAATTGCCAGATAAACATGGTGCAAAATTAGTAATAACTGGTGGATTTCCACTAAAGCTTTCAAGATTGAATATTGCTTAGAGAATCCTTTTCAAAACTTTTCTTCATATCATTAAGTCTTTATCTTATTCTCAACCCAATAAATAAACTTAACTTTAGATATTAGATAATAATCTATCTCTAGTTCCTGTTTGCAAGACATATTTTTAGAGGCTACACTAATTGATCATTACTGAATTAGAACCTAGGAATCAGAAGTTGACCTCAATAGAGATTACACTTACTGACATGGTTTTATGCCTATATTTGTGTTGATTTCATACCCGTTTTTTATAAATTACATGCATATTAAAGAAATATAGATAATAAAGGTAACTATTAGATGACTAATGAAAGGGAGCAACCCCATGGATTAATCCTGAGAATGTATGTTTGAAAAGTAATTTGTTTTGTTCTGTGTTTGAAATGTTTTATAAAACTTTTATTGGAAGTAATGTTTTAAGTCATTTTTTATCTGTTGCAGATATTGACTAAGGTCATATGGAACATTGGGAAGAGGGTCTTCAGATGGAAACATTATTGTTTTCTTCTTTTTTGTTTGCCATGGGTATACATACCCTCTAAAGTTAGTTCTGGTGTATTGACTAGAACACTATTAACTAAAACAATGTTGCCCCTTCATTTTAACTTTAGATAATAGGTTATTGATCAGTTTGATTGAGATCTTTGTTTTTATTATTTCTTTAATAATAGACACCATACATTGATTCCTTTTTTTTTTTTAAGTTTTTTTAATTACAGTTGACATAAAATATATCAGTCTCAGGTGTACAACCTAGTGATTAGACATTAGTGATTAGTGGTTAGTGGTTTATATTGGTTCCTTTTAAAACTCATTCAATAACAATTACAGTAAGCGTGCCTACTTTTAGGTTCATGTGCTAAACCTTATGCTTTGAGAGTAATTTAAGAGAGTAATCTGTTCAAGTCCTATATATATTCTATAAGGGATTATTCCTTTTTAGCTTATGACCATTACCAAAATATCTAACCTTAGTTCCAGATTTGAAAATTTGGGAACTGAGCTATACTGGTTCAAAGGCAAGAACTATAAATCTTGAGAACTTAAGAAAGTTATCAGCCTTATTTTTCTAATAAGCTCTACTTTTTAGTGACTAGAAGTTTAGTAAACTGAGCAGGGGAACTTAGTTTAAATAGTAAGTGGTCTATATAATAACAGAAAATCCCCTGCAATCCATAGATCTGGATCTGCATGTGGAAGAGGAGAGAGAAAGCCTAAACTTGTATCAATAACTAGTAAAAGTATTAGATTTTGTTTTCTTTCCTGGAGACAACAGAAATTTCTTTTCAATGACAGTACATTTACTGAAGAACATTTCACATATCTTACTCCAGCTGTTTAGCTCAGACACAGAAAACTTATTTAAATGCACTGTTTCATGAATGCCGAATAAGTTGCCTTTCTCAGATTCCTTTCTTTTTTTTCCTACAATAAGTGTATAAAAAATATATCATGAAAGTTACTGAAAATTATATCTCAAGACAAATCAATCCCTAAAAGTTAGATGAAAAGAGAGTCTTGTAGTTAAGTAAGTCCTTTTTGGGGGAAACACCTATAAAGTAGAAATTCCTTACCCTCTCCCCAAATATTAAGGAAAAAATATTAAAAGACCTTCTGGATGAAATAATTTCATTAATTTGTTTCATACAGATACATTTGTTGAACTCTTCTAAATAGTCCAGATTACTATATAATAATAATTGTGATAAATGCTATATAAGAAAAGTATGAAAGAAACAAGGTTTAAGAAACTATATAAGAAGTTGTTCTAGGCAAAGGAAATAGCATGTTTGGGGAAGCTGAGAAAGGAAGGAGCTTTGCAAGTGCAGAGGTAAGCCAAGATGATAAAGAGTTTTGTGAGTAAGGAGCAGGAGATAAGGCTAAAGAAGTAGATAAAGACCAGATTATGCCTGCCTTGTAGGCCACATTACAGATGTTCAATTCTAACCTCAGAGCAGTGTGAAACCTGCCATAAATATTTAACCAAGGCAATGGTGTGTGTTCACATGTGTGTTTTTAAAATCATTATGGTGCTCTAGGTAGAACAGATGTGGAGGGAACAAGAGAAGATACAGAGAGATTAACTACTATTATGTCATAGTAGTTAAGTAAGAGATCCCGATTGCTTGGAACCAATGGAAACAGAAGAAAGATAGAAGGTAAAGAAAATCTGCAGTAGTAATTAAGTGATTAGGATGATTAGAAAAAAGATTATAGCAGGCCAAAAATACCTCTGGTACAACATTCTAGATGAAAGGTGGTACCACTTACTAAGATGGAGAATACTAAATGAGAACCAGATTTGGAAGCAAAATTGAATGTTGCTAGTATTTGTGTTAAAATGTATTCCTGTTTTCAACTTTAGATTTGAAATCACCAGGTTGACATGTTTTTCTCTTGATTTTTCAACTAATATTTTTAAATGTATAGTCAAATATTACTCAGTTTTATGAGAGTTTTGTAATGTAGAGAAAGAATCAAACTCAGGGTGAGGTACATACATACTTTCAGGCAACTTAAGTAGGGAGCATCACCTCCTCTGTTAGAATTTAAAAGTGATCTTCTATCTGATGTTTATTTGGGAGGGAAACATTAACCTCTTGGTCTAGTTTTCTTGACCTGTAAAGTATCAGAAACAGAATGAATGATCTGTAAAACAAACAAACCTTTAAGGTTTAAGATTCTGAGCTGTTTGCTTTTCCCCACCTGCACATGAAATTTTCAGTAAGCATAGGCATATTCTTTTGAGCCAAGTTCTTGGTGTGTGAGCAAGGAGGTCCTTTCGGGAGGGGTACTATTAATTTGTTGCATTCTAAGTGCACTAAATAGGACCCTCATGATCTAAAGGAGCACATACGGGTATTCCTTAAAGTCTTTATTTTACATGTTGGAGGCCTTTGGTTCGTTTTAATTTTTATGGGGAAAATTCCTAGAGTTTTAAAAATGTAGCAATTTACAGAATGATTTGAAAAGTCTCTTTGAGTTAGAGTTGGTAATGTAGTTCATACTTTTCTACTATAGTTCCACCTGTATGCTAGCAATGAATTCTCATATAGGAGCATTCCTGTTGTTACTGGCATTGCATGTTCTTTAGAGTGCTGTTTCTATGGAGCTCAACGCAACAACAAAGTTATGAGCCTAACCAAAGATGTCTATTTTCCTGCTACCTCTCAGCTTTAGAGTAAGAAAGCAAAGACTGATATGCTCTTTTTATCTATATGTTTACAGAACAGACTCCAATATAGAGATACTTAGTAGATCAAAATATATCTCCTGTATGAATGGCCACATGTTGATAATTGTTGAAGTTGGGTAATGGCTATATTGAGGTTCCTGACACTATTCTCTGTACATTTGTGTATGTGTGAAATTTTCCATAATAAAAAACTAAACTAAAAAATATCATCTTTCATTCTTTTAAAACATTACTTTTTCAGAAAGTATATAAATATTCTAGCATCAAGCTTGTGATAGTCCTCAGTGTTCAATTTTTAAGAAAATATATATAGCAATATAAATTCAACATTTACGATTTCAGTATTAAGTTTTACATATAAGGGTCTTCATATTTTGTTTCAGGGACAGAATGATGCTGTTGAAATTGGAACAAGAAATTTTAGATTTCATTGGTAATAATGAGTAAGTCCTGATATTTAACAAGAAAAGTAATTGTCACTACAGTTCTCCTTGGTTTACCTAATTAGTTTTTCTTCTACTTCTAGGTCTCCACGTAAAAAATTCCCCCCAATGACATCTTACCACAGGATGCTATTGCACAGAGTAGCCGCTTACTTTGGATTAGACCACAATGTTGATCAGAGTGGGAAGTCTGTCATAGTAAACAAAACTAGTAATACAAGAATGTAAGTATCAAGAAATGTAGGTATATGTTACATATGTGTATAACAATACTTTGTCTTTCTACAGTACCTTTCATCTGAGGTTTTCCACATGTTTTCACAGCCTAGTTAAGCTTCGTGATAACCATATATGATCGGATCAAAAAATATGTTTATCTCACTAGATTCAAAATGCATCAGTCTGATCTGAAATGAGGCAGGTAAATGAGGACTGGTTTAAAAGAAACAAAAGCAAAAACTCTCTGAGGTCATAATGTCAGTGATATTTGATAACCATTCTCATGGATTTTTTAAATTAATGTAATTTAAATAGCTATGGTCAATCTCAGGCAGATTTTAAGAAAACGAAAAAAATTTTTGGCACCCTCACATTGCATCTTTTATGAGTTTACCATACTTTTTCCACTTCTGTTTTTGCTCCTTCTTTCCCACAAATTTCAAGAAGGTGGGTCTGTTGGTTAATACACTATTAACCATAATGTTGTATCCACTTTCTGGGTCATATATAATTTGCTGAGGACAATTTTTTAAGGACTTAAGAGGAGCCATTTGCTTTAAAAAATGATAGCTAAGTGTTGGTGAAATAATCAGTGCTGGCATTTGGGAGCAAAAAGCCCAATGCAGAAGCACCTAAAATTGTAACATGTCCACAGCACCTCTTCTGCCTATTTATAAAGCTAATCCTAAAGCACCCAATTGAGTTCAACTAAAATGTATACTTTGTTGGTTGGTCATCTGCCTGTCAGAAGAATTTTCTATGTCAATTTCTATGTAGCAGCAATGAATCTGTGGTAATGAGCAGCAGTCAACTTCACATGCCATAAATAATGCTTTTTAGTTCATTATTTTCTGCCTTTCTTGAAGCTAGATTCCTCTCAGTGTGTTATCTATGAACTATGCAGTTTGCATGGTCATATTTAATTCACTTACGTCCCTTCTATTGTAATGGCCTTTTATCCTTATAGCTACCATTTAGTTTGCTGGAATTAAGTTGGTTTTCTTCCATTTCAAATAGTATGTTGTCAACTAAATATATTGTTGGAACCAAGTATTTTTAAATGATTATTCCTAAACTAAAATTAAATTTAGATATCTTTGAAAAGGATCTTGTCTTTCTTTAGGGGTTAAATTTTACCTGTAAATATGAATCAGATTTAATTTTCCTCTGCCCATCCCTTAGTTTTTTTAAAATTCTTCATCAATTATTTATATCATGGCTAAAGTAGAATAGTGACTATAACATATGAGCTGGACTGAGGGTGAATAGAACTCTAATTCATTTAACCAGTACCTTTCAGCATTACTCAGAGCTGCTGGATACCCACGCACATGCACATTAGCAGGCATTTTGACTAACATTTCGACTGGTGACTCTCTAAGGTTTTCAATACAGTGTAACCTCGGTTATTTGAATGCTTTGAATGATGTCAGAAAGCTTTAGGGTTCTCTTTATCAGGGTAGTCAAAATTTTAGCCAAACACAGGTGTTTATGGCATACTTAAAGAGGAATGGACCAGTAGCATAATTATAACTAGACATTTCAGATCATTGAAGTTACACTGTATTCTTATTTTATATCTTCTGGAATATGCAGAAGGTTATAAATCAGAAAACCTTAGAGATCTGCTCCACATTGAATAAAATCAAACTTACCTTTTCCTCATAGGCAGATTACCCGCTCCAGCCTTGAACCAGTGGTGTTATGGATGTCAACAACCCAGTGTCCACTGGGGTGTCTCAATGGAGCGGGAAGTTGGCGATTGCAGGGCAGTAAATTGAGGCATCTATAAGAGAAAGAGGTAAGACAGTCTTAAGGTTAGCTGAAATGCCTGCCAATGCTATTTGATGTGGGAATCCAGCTGCTCTTAGAAAAGTTGCCAGGCCCTTGGTTAAACCTTAAAGTTCAGTTTGGAATAACAGTCTCTCACCCAAGTAAAAACTCGAATAAGAAAGTGTGACTTTGAATAGCTACAAAAATAGTCGATATAAGTAATCAGAGCAAAAATGTGACAAAAATAACATACTGCCATCATCAGAACTAAATAGATATCTTTCAGACTCCTAAAAAAAGCAATCTTTTTCTCATCGGTTTGGTCATGAAACTGTTTTTACTCTTTATTTTTATGTGGAGATCTCTCTGTTTCACTTATCTAAGTATGTTTTAAAAGAGATTTCTTCAGCTTAGATAACTCATTTATAAATCTTCTTGTGCATCATTTGACAGGAAGTAGATACAGTACTTCATTAAAAAAATTACTAAGTTAAAACAAATATTTGGAAGTGTTACTTGAGTACTGTATATATTGAAATGTCTCGTCGGTATGCAGAAAGTGTCATTATTGAGGTTTATTTGGTGTAGAAATTTACTTATGATATTCATAATATATTACGTGACTATATAATATATTTTTAAACTATGTGTAAGATACTACTTGGGGATTCAGTTAGACTTTATAACCTCCAGATATATTTTTGTATATTTCATAAAAGTAATTCCAATTTCATGAGAGGATATTAAGTCACAAGAGTATTGAGTGAATTAATTTGTTGAAGCTGAGAATATATTTGAGAAAGTAAAATTTTACAGAATTATAATTTTTCAAAAGCCACAAACATATGACTGTCTTCTGGATCTCAGTAGAGCTCACAACATTTCCATAGAGGAAAGACCAATCATCCATAAAATATATTAAGATTTTATAATCATTACTTTAGGTTACAATGTTAAACTCTTAAAAAAAAACTTCTCTTTTGTAACTGTTTTCAGTTAGCATAAAACAAAGATGTACCCTGCTGTAATTAAGAATTCTTAGTAACTTGGTTGCATTTTGAAGTAGTCTCTTAAGTTGTAGCTCATTCAACCACAAAACATTTGAATACTCTCAATTATATTACACCAAACCCAGGTATTATAGGAGTGTAACATGTGATGCTGTGCTGTACTTTTTTATTTGCCCCAGAATTTTTTCATAGATGTAGAGGAGGCAAAGCAGAGGACATATAGGCTTTAAGTCTTACATACAAGGGCTCCAACTTATGTCTCAGTCGTGTACTCACCCTTTGACCTTAGACAGTTGCTTAAACCATTTGAACCTGTTTTCTCAGTAATTTTTATAATAACAAACTTCCGCTGTTTACTGTTTTAAGTGCTGTTTATTAATTCATCTTCGGAACAACACTATGACATAGATATACTATAATTTCCATTTACAAATGAAGAAACTAAGGAATATAAAAGTTAAGTAACTTGTACAAGTCATAAAGCAACTAAATTGGTAAAACTGAATATTTGAACCCAAGATGTCAGATTCCAGAGCCCACACTGTATTTCATATGGCCTTTTACACATAACAAGGAATAGTTAATATTTGTTATAAGATTATTGTGAGGAGTAAATGAGATAACATAAATATCTATTAATGGCACTAGTGAATAGTAACTTATTATTTTTCATAAAGTGTTATATTTAACTTTTTTATAAATATTGTATATTATCGTTTTTGTTCCCTTGGTTTTTTTTTTTTAGACCTGATCAGAAATTTAATGAACATATTAAGGATGATAAAGGTGAAGACTTTCAGAAACGATATATCCTCAAGAGAGATAACTCTAGCTTTGACAAAGATGATAACCAGGTAACATAGCACAATTGGAAATTTTTAAACGTGCAGGACTTAAACCAGCAGGTCATTTTCCCAAGAATTAATTGTTCTCTTTTATTTAGATGAGAATACGTTTGAAAGATGACAGAAGAAGCAAATCTATAGAAGAAAGAGAAGAAGAGTACCAGAGAGCTAGAGACCGTATATTTTCCCAAGATGTATGTATTATTAATTTTAGCTCTTCATGTTAGAATATACACTAATTGCATTAGAGGGACTTACTCCTCCTTAATCTATTGATCACATTTTTTAAACCACGTTTGTTACATATAAAGTCACCTTTTAGAAATTTGAGATGTCTTGCTCATGTAATAATTTAATAGTATATAAAATACTATATTGCCGCAGTTAAATAAACTTTTTGAAAGTTAGAGACTACAGCAGTATATTGGAATGAGTATATAGTTTTTATAATATTTTTTTCTTCCAGATTTCTCACAGACTTGAGATATTTAGAACATTGGTCACTATCTACAAAGTCATGTATACTCTAAATCCAACTTGTTAGTGGGCTTCTCTTGATAAATAACTTGTTCCTTTTTTTAAAATAAAGCTAATTTTTTTAGATTAACCTTTGTTTTCCACTTATAAGTGATTATATGAAAGAGAACTTTTAAGTGGCTAATTATTTTATGCATATATTTGAGAATAGAATCAGTTTGTTTTTATCAATATTTGTTAAGCACCTGTTTTGTATAGTACTAGGTTATTATTCAAGGATATCTGAATATATGTTTGTGTTAATACTGTCAGAGATAGAAATTTCCTGTGTTAAAAAAAAAAAATTAAAATCTAGACTATCAGTTAAGAATCTAAAATATTCATTCATACATGTCTTTTGAGCACCTATAATAGGTGTTATGCTGGGCATTGGAGAACTTATCCATGGACAGTTATAATAATTTATCCCCCAAACAGTGATTATATGGTAGATTTTGTCATTGTTTTTATTTTATAGATAACGAATCTAAGCTCCAGTAGGCTAAGTAAAATAGCCCAAGACCATACACAGCTAGAAAATGACAGAGTAGGGATTTCAACCCAAGTTTTCTGAGCTCAGAGCCTAAACTAGATTTATTTCTCTCTCTAGTTTATAAGGTAGATGAGGTCTCTATCCTTGATGAGTAGCCAGATGATGATATCACTTGTGAGTTGTGTAGAGACCTGAAGGTAAAATAGGGACACAGCAGAGAAGCACCACAGATCTCATTCCAGAATTGTGGAATGAGACAATAGCTTCTCTTAGCGTCCAAGAGAAGACCTAAAGGAGTGAAGTGTTCCAAGTAGAGAGTCAGTATTTACAGAAGCCCAGAGATAAAGGGGAACTCGACATATGAGTAATTGAAAGATTCATAGTAGCTAGATTATAGCCTAAATGACACAAGAAATAAGGAAAGTTTGACTCAAAAAGCCAATTAAGGTAGGTTTGCTTTTAGCTAAAGCATATCTCAGCAAACTTTTTCTGAAAAGGGCCAAATGATAATTATTTTAGACTTCGAGCAATACAGTCTTTTTTGCAACACCTCAGAGCTGCCTTTTTCATGTGAAAGCAGCCACAGATAATAAATAAATGAATGAGCATGACTATGTTCCAATAAAACTTTACTTGCAAAAACAGATGGCTGGCCATAGTTTGGTGACCTTGGTGGCTGGAAAACTAGTTAGAAGACTGTTGTCATAAAAAAGGCAAAATTGATGATTGCCTGAGCATTAGAGGAGTTGGCATAAGCTGTGTTGAGGCATAGCTGCTAGTTCACTGCTACATTCACAGCCAAAGCACAGATGATCAAAATATTTATCGAATGAATGAGACGGAATCTATAGACTGGTATATATCTTGAATGTATAGTAATAAAAGTGGGTCCACTTGTTTGCAAGAGAATATTTTAATTTTAAATTAATTTGTACCACAAAAATGAATGGCTTCAAGACATATATCTGTTAAAAGTAAGCATAGTATCTCCAAGCCACAAAAAAAAAACCTCCATTATCATTTATTTGTGTACTTTTGTCACCACGTCGGATTTATTTTTTGGAGGGATACTTTTTAAATAATATTACACATGATTTTTGTTGTCATCATTGGTTAACAGATAGCATTATGTGTTTCACAAAAGCTTAACATTTTATATCTTTCTTTCAGTCCCTGTGTTCCCAAGAGAATTATATTATTGACAAAAGGTGAGGGGATTTTTAACATTTCTTTTAGTAACTGTCTAACTGATCCTAATAAAAATTAAAATGTTATTAAAATGCCAACAGAATCCAAGATGAGGATGCTAGTAGTACCCAGCAGAGGCGCCAGATATTTAGGTATTGGAAGCATGTTTCCATGCAGTATTGAAAACTTAAAGCATTTTTCTTTATTCTTTTCATTTTTATCTCTATTAGCTTTTCAAAGATTTATTTCTAAATTACAGAGTTAATAAAGATGCTTCAGGGAGATCAACAAATAGCCATCAAAGCAGCACTGAGAATGAGCTGAAGTATTCTGAACCACGACCCTGGAGCAGCACAGATTCCGACAGCTCTCTCCGAAACTTCAAGCCTGCTGTAACCAAAGCCAGCAGCTTCAGTGGAATTTCAGTCTTGACAAGAGGTGATAGTTCTGGAAGCAGCAAAAGCATAGGCAGGCTTTCAAAAACAGGTATAAATATCTATCTAGAACTGTACAGTCAAAACATTAGTTTCCCTAACGTCTTAGCTCTTTATTTATCATATGGCTTTTGTAATTACCCTAAAATATAAAATTCCTACCAGCAGAGCATGGAGCACCTCCAAAGTACTTAAGCGGTAGTATGTTTATTGACATTACGATTCATTCTCTGTGCAAGAGAGATTTACGAACATCAATTAAAATAAGAATTCTTTAGTTTGACATTAACTTAATCAGGCTGTTGGTTCAATGAAGTGTCATCTCTTGTTTGAGTGCCCAGAGGTGGTTGGAAATTCTTCACTGCTTATTTATGGTTGGAAGGCATGGCTTCTCACCTAGGATTATTTAACAGTGATTGCATTTTCAGCTTATACTGTCAATTATAATTATATTTTTCATGATAAAGTTCTTCATTTGCCATTCAAAATGCATAAAATTGCTGAGAATATTTGAGTAATTTAAAAACTAAAGAAAAATAGTATGTCGTAATTGTTATGAATGAGTGGAAATTGCAATAACATCCTCATTCTCTTAGCTTCTTTGCATTTACAGTATGTAACATTTAGGCTTATAACATTTTCCCCTTTTCATTTTCACCAACTGGCTTCAATATTAAAGAAGCTCACGTTTCTTTTAGGGTCTTTGTAGATCCTTATTTTTATCCCAAAGAAGCAGGAAAGTCAGCAGAAATGGCTCCCTCTGTTTAGCCTGTTTGGATTAACCTAGACATTTGGTGTTGTACAGATAGCAATTGAAGGGAGAGATGTATATTTGAAGGTGACAGAGTATTTTTTAATCCTTGATTATACTCAATGCTTTAAATATTAAGGCTTGTGAATTGTCACTTTTTTAACTTTGTGGATATTAAAAATGTCCTAATGTATATGATAGAATATTACTAAAGACAGGTACATTTTATGAATACAATATGTATATGTACCAAATATGCATTTATTTTTTAAATTGTCAATTAGTCATTAGAACAGAAAAAAGCTGCTGATGTATCATGAGAAAGTCATTTAGACACACTGCCAAATTAGAACATTTAAGAACATATACTCTTCGTTATCTGTATTATCTTCAGAGATAAAAATAAATATTATCTAACTCAGTAGGAAAAATGACATTATAATTCTTGTCAGTAGTCATTTTGGCACAACTTAGAAGTTATTCTTCAGAGGAAATCTGTTAAGCATATCCTATTTGTTTATTTCTTTAAAGATTAATTCTCCCAGAGTCAGTGCTGTTTTTTTAAATATAATTAACTGTTTACATTATCAAAATTTTTCTTTCATTTTCTCATTATTCACCTTTAGCCATTATACTGAAAGTTCATGACATTTTCAGACTATATTAATAGAAAATGAAATCAATTGTAGGCATAAGAGCAGTTAAAATTATCAAATTAATTTATTAAGGGCAATGAGAAATTTGAAGCTGTTGCTCATATAAGTACTTGGATATTTTTCATGCTATCTTTGTCCCTTGATATGATAAAAAATTGAAAGGTGACTACATTATAGGAAGATGCTATGATTATGAGCTGAAAATGAAATTCTGCAGTGAAACTTGACAGTTGTTTCTCTTGATAGAGAATTTATCATTTTTGTCATTTCCTATACTACTCTTAATCTTTCTGTGTTCTTATAGATAAGGGGTTTCTGATTTAAGAGGTTTGGGGCATTTGGCTGTGCTAAAGTCTTTTTCCTGGGGAAAAATTATAATCTGTATATTCCTAGGTGTTAATCTAAAAGGTAAAATTTATATAACTTTGTCCTTTTGGGAATGTGGATAATGTACTTTTTGTGACTGTCTGTGGCTGGTGTTATTATAAATGTGCTTAAGTTGCATGCTTTAGCTATGACTTCTCTGACAACTTATGTGATCAGTTTGCTGTATTAAACCTGTTCATTATGGGGAGGGAAAGCAAAATTGTACAATAGATCAAAAATAGCTGATGCTTTTATGTGGTAACTGCATGGTATGCAATGTGAATTTTATTGTTATGTGTTTAAAACCTGCGTTTTTATATGAGGTTTAAAAAATCCATATTTTTCATTACTCCTCCCCTAGGTTCTGAGTCTTCTGGTAGTGTAGGGTCATCTACGGGCTCTCTTTCTCACATCCAGCAGCCTCTTCCAGGTACAGCTCTCAGCCAGTCTTCTCATGGCGCACCTGTCGTCTATCCAACTGTCAGCACTCATAGTTCTCTTTCCTTTGATGGTGGCCTAAATGGGCAAGCCGCATCTCCTAGTACTAGCTTCTTTTTGCTTCCCTTGGAAGCGGCAGGCATACCACCTGGCAGTATTCTGATCAACCCACAAACAGGTTGGTATCCCAAAAAAGGTGTTTATTTTAGTTGAGATATCAGGAGTTGTTTGAAAATTCAAGAATATGTATTCAATGTTTTATCTGTATACGTGTTATCAGCTCTTTATTTTTCATGCATAACTAATATTTTCTCTAGAACTTTAATAAAACACTCATGCTAGCAAGTGTTAAAAGACATCAGAAAGTATTTTTCTCTTTGCGACTTCATCTTTTATGCCAAATAATGGCCTAACTACTTAAAAACAATTTTTTTTCCCCAGAAATTAGACAACCACCTTTGAAAGAACTTTATTTGATAAAAACTTTATTCTGGGGAGCATAGTATTTATTTCATAAAGAAGGAAAAATCTAACAGCTCTGGAAAGAACCTATAAGTAATTGTCCTTCTGAATATGGAAATTATTTTCTACAGAGGAAAAGCTAAAGGACATCTTATTAATAAAAGAAAATAGATAGTCATTTTGAATTAATATTGACACATATTCTTTGCAATTAGATAATTTGCATATATTGAGCAGTTACTATGTGTTATATACTGTATTAGGTGCTTTAAATACATTATAATTTTCATAACAACACTGTAAGGTAGGCTAAATCCCCATTTATAGTTAAGGAAGCAGTCCTAAAGAGATGAAATCATAATACATTATGTACATTTGGCAAAAATGACATATAGAGAAAATATGATCTTTTAAACATCACAAGAAGTGTTGGTCTCCATTCAAAATAACATAACCCAATCATTTGGTAAGGTAACGTAAACAACTTTAAATCATCTGATAACCTTCCTTAAAAATTCACTGACTTCGTTGATATAGTCAAATCAGCCTCATAATAGTTGGGCAAGATGGATACAGGTGCAAGTGTTACAGTCTCTGAATGTTCGTTTTGTTTGTTGTAGAGAAAACCATGGCTTGGAACTCACTGCCTTCAGATTTTATTTGCATTTCTTTTTTTGAGATAAAGTATTCAAACATTTGTCTCTATTATAAGAATTTAATTAGCATAAATAACTGACATCAGAAATTCAGTTTTTACTTAATAACAGCTATCTTCATATCCTTTGGGTTTATTATATTACTAAACTTACTGATTTCCTAGGCAGGATATAAGATTTAATATTTCACTATTTCCTATTATTTTTCATTCAAAACACATTAATATGTTTTTGATAACATGAAAGATTTAATTGAGTAGAGAATGATAGAATGAGAAACTAATCAACCTGAAATTGAATTGTATTCTTAATTTTAAATAAGTTTAAAAGTGACCTCTTTGCTTTTTGAATCTGTTTATATGTGCATTGAAAAAAAAATCTAGAAGAAGGTATCCGAATTGTTAACTATAAGATTATGGGGGATTTCTTTTCTTTTGATCTCTATTTGTTGGTTATTTTACCACAATAAAACTATTATTTTTATTATAATAAAAAGTTGTCTAGAGTAAAATTTATTCTACTCAGTACTTAAAATAGCCCCCCAATAATTAGTAAGCAATAAAAATAAGCCTCAAAATAAATATTAAAGTTTTCTCTCTTACCTGTGAATAAACCTCACTGGAATTAAAAAGATTACTTTAGAAAATGATTTAGCATTTGAAAATCATTTACAGCTTTTAATAAGTTAGAAGCTATAAAATAAGGACACTGCCATCAAGCCCACAATTTGAAATTTGAAGCTGTTAACCATTTTAATTTTCATTCAGTTTTAATTTTATTAGTTAAATATATGCAGTGTGGCCTATAAATTAGCTATTTTTCACCACCTAATAGAGGCTAATTAATAATTTTCCAGTATCCCCAAGTCAAGCATTTTTTTTCTTAAAACGGAAATGTATTATAGTACTAAAGCACCATAATCCTGTAACTGAACTCTTGAGCAGGATGTATTTCAGAATTCAGAAGTTTTCAGAAAATACTATGTATTATAAAATAACTTTAGTAGATTTAGCACCCTCATAGTAAAACATTGCAGCAGAATTTCTGAATGTTCTTCAAGTGGGAAAAATAAAAACAATCAATACCCTCATATAAGGTCAGACTATGCTTCCCAAGCTAAGAAAATCTTTTAGCTTTCAGAAACTTGAGGCTTCAAAATTGTGAATGAGGATTTAGACATGTATTGTAAATTATTAGAATGACCTACATTCAAATTCTATTGTAAATGATTTTTTTTCTCCTTTTTTAATTTTTCAGGTCAGCCCTTCATAAACCCAGATGGGAGTCCAGTTGTGTATAACCCCCCTATGACTCAACAATCAGTTAGAACCCAAGTGCCTGGACCTCCACAGCCACCTCTGCCACCCCCACCACCTCAGCAAGCAGCTAATCACATTTTCTCACAGGTGCACATACCCACGATTATGTAATACTAATAAGTTCACCTGCCTTTGTATATTTGGGACTAAATTCACTAATTGTAATTGAGATAGCCCACTTAAGTATCTTTTAGAGTTTTAATATTCTCCACCAGTGATGTTCCACACACTGCTGGTAGGAAGAGAGGTTAACTTCAAGGGCTTTTCAGCTAATAAATGCAGAATATTTTCGAAAAGGAGGGAATTTTGTATCTCATGAGCCTGTGTGGTATTTTATCCTATTTCAAAACAGCAAGAAATGCACAAGATTCCAGAATAAAAACAAAACTAAGGTTGTTGGTTATCCCAGTGAGCAAAGTGAGTTTTTTTTAAGATTCAACAGATTAAGCAGTTTGAAGAAACTGAGTTGAGTTGCTCAAGTTCTACAGGGTACTCTCCATCCCACCTACCCTGTGAGAGATAGGAGGCAAAAACATCCCGAGTTAAAATTCCCAAAAGCACTTTTAACAATATCTTGAATTTGTTTAAACACTTAGAGTTTACACATGCATTTTCACATTCAAGCTTTTTCCCTGTAGATGTGCTATTCATTCTTGAAGAACATGATTATACCAGTGTGAACTTTTATTTCAGTCTGTCTTTTGAAGGTTGTGTAACACATCAAAGACAGTTTGTACAGTTAGTTACACTTCTTTTTTCCTGTAAGACCATCTGAATAATACACTGGTGAAAACATGCAAAGTAAATTCTTGTGAAAGAAGTATGGTGACAAACTTGAACTGGAGAAATTTCATTTTTGAAATATTTGCTCAGGTTATATCATTGGTATTGCAGGGGTAAAGAATACATGAGCAGTTTAATAAAGTTATCAAATGCTATTTCCAAAGGCTCTCATATCCACTTCCCAACCGCATTTGGTTACATACACTCAGGTACCTGTTAGGCTACATAAAACTCCTTCCCTGTTCTTCTGTGCCTTGGCTTCATTCAACTTGGTCCTGAAGTGTTTTTCTTTCATTTTGCTATCATGTGGTGGCTTCTGCAGCACTGTCTATTTCACTAGGAGCTTTACAGGACTGATTTCATTTCATTTCATTCAGTGAAAATAATGTTAGTCTGGCAGCTTCAAAAATTTTAAGGATTTATCTGTGGTTATATATTTCACATTATAATCTCTTAGAAATAACTTTGATTTGGTTATGAGATAATCCTAAATGAAAGTGTAGGAAGCTTAGGAAAAAATGCCTTAATGGACTATAATTTGAAATCTTGGGATATGCATGAAACTCCACGACTGATTTTCCTGCCATTGCTTCAGGCGTTTCTAGTAATTCATCAGCAGCTACAAAAATAGAGAATTGATGAACAAATGATACTCAGTAACTATCTTTTGCACACTGAGATAATCCATCCATGAAATTTCAAACAACCAAACAAAATAATGCTGTGATTTCCAAAGCATGCAGATGGGCTACATTTCTTAAAACCAATCACTTTAAGTGGGTGTTGTTTTGCAGCCAGTTGCAATTAATGTAGGAAAAGGAAGTGCTGAGGCTTTTTCTTTTCTAAGTGGTGTCAGAATTTCACTTTGATCAGCCAGTCTTCTAGCCCACATTTTTCTCATTATCACTTGACACCCTGTCAGAGACATTAATTCATACTCTTGGTACTCATAGTAGTCTTTATTTTATGCCCCAGCAGGCTAAAGCTTTTGTTTCATATGACACATAGTAGGTCAAGTTGTCTAGAAGAAAATTACATCTTAATGGTTGTCTGACTTAATAACACATCGAATAGCCTATACTTGGAAGTTCTAAAGCCTCAGTAAGTATGATATGTGCTGTCATCCATTAGGAAGCTTACTGAGTTGAGAGGTTAGTGAAAAACCAGTGGCTACTCTACAGATCTTTCAGATTTTACTTTTTAAGTACTTTTGCTTTAATTCTAGATTTTTTTTGTGGGATTCTAAACTAAGCCTTTCATAATTTTAGAAACTGTTGTGTTGATCTTGTGGTATAAATGCAACTCATTGTCATATGTCTTAGTTGTCATAAGAATTTTCCTTATTTAGATTATTCTCTGGGCAATCTTAATCAGTTAGTTTATTTTGAAATTTTAAAGTATTCTCTCTGGAAATACTGTCCAGAGGGAGATTCATGTATACATATATATCAAAACTAAGAGTTTTTATTAGATAAAATTACCTGGATTCCTCCAATGCTTGCTAACATGGCTCTCCACAGACCACTTACCTTACCTTAGCCTGATTGCCATCAATAAAATGGATTATAATAGTCTTTAAGCCAAATGTATATTACCCCTTTTGTAATAAACTGTATAAATATAAGATTAGGAAACTAAATCATATGCCAATGTCAACCTATAGACAGTCAGCTATATTTTATAAGATTTAGAAATAATTAAAACATTTTTCATGTTCAGAACACCTATTTTTTTCAGTGCCCCCAGGAAAACATAAAACCTTTATTTTCCTGAAATGCAGGATTATTCCATTAGAAAAAAAAATTTAAGTAACTAGTTTTGCAGCTCCTAATATATACTCTCTTAATAAAAAATTTTAGATGGAAAAGAAAATGTTTATCTTTCATACATAAAAGAGATCGATTTGTTGGGAGGTCTGCAGGTGCACGCATGCGCACCTCTATGTAAGTTTGTGTTCTTCTTTAGGCTCTTATTCTTTATGGTACCCACAGTACATTTTTCTTTAAAAATTGCTAAAAGTTATGCATTTTGGTACCAAAATTTAATATCTCATCGTTCATTATCAAATAGAGCAGTTGGCAAAGATGCTATGTAAGTTATTGCTGTCTGATAATAAGTGAAGTGTTTCTTTTATTATTTAGTGTTATATAACTAAATAGAGCTGCCCCTTCATCAAACCAGAAAGTAAGGATAATTTAATTGGTTTTGCTTTTGCCAACTTAAACCAGGGGTCTCGGTTAGATAATAGGATTTGAACCATCTAAATTACTTGTTTCAGTGAATCTAATCTTTTTATGAAAAAAATTCTAATTATGTATTAAATTTAAGCATAGATATATTCTCAGAAATTTTCATTGAGTTTTGTTTTTGTTGTTTCCTATGTTGTTGTGTTTAAGATTATAAATGTAGTTTAAGCTATTGCCAAAAATGTAACTTTCCATTTTATGCAGTTCTTCTAACATTTTATTCTGACATTAACATTGTTTGCCAACCTGTTATTCCTTAGCCTGTTCGTCCTCTGCAGTCCTCTTCACAGCCTGTTCAGTACTCTACAGCCCCTTACCCATCCCCGCTCCTGCCAGTCTCACCCACCCAGCAATACTCCGTGGTACTATATCTCTATTCACCTCCTGCATTGTTTCTGTGGGTGGATGTGTGATAAAGGCTTGTGAATGTGATTAATGTGATATGATCTTTTTTGATTTTTTTTAAGTCAAGAATATATACTGAAAAAATATTTCTAACCTGTATTAGAAATAAATTCTCTTTCATAAAATATTTATTATACTAGCTTATTACAGTGATTGTATGAAACCCTAATTTTTTCCTTCCTTTTCATGATGAAATAATCTTCAGGTTGATTATTCTAGTCCTAACATCTTTTAACTAATTTTTTCATTGAGGTCAGTGTAGCTCTCTGCAATCCTGGAGTGGCAGCTTTCATCTGGGTTTAAGCTTTCTATTCTTTCCCCAGTGCCGTAGGTCCAGTTGACTTAGTACCAGTTATCAGGGTGAACTGAAGCTTACAACTACATAAGACCTCCTCCTAAGTATATTTTCAAGGAAGATCTTCAGCTACTTAATTTGTGACTAGAAAGTAATGATACCTCCTTTAATCCAAAGCATGTCCCAAGTTATACTTCTTCATAAGAGCTTAGCTGCACCACTGCCATGTGTGCTCTGTGACCTTCTATAGTCACTAAGCATATGAGACAGCGATATAAAGTTAAAGTACCTCCTGCATAGTGCCTAACATGAAATAGTTTCTTTCCCTTAACATGAGTCTCCCTAATAGCCTACGTACTTTTCCCGGTGATGCTGTGATTTCTCAAAGTACATAGCCATCACATTTTCAAATTGCTTTCCCTGTTAAATTACAAGCTATCTCTTAAAGTCACTCAACACTTTTTAGAAACGTTTTGTTTTATTAAGGGTCTTTTTGTTTTGAGCTGAAGGCAACGTTCTTTACCAGCCTTGGCTCTGAATGATTTTCAAAACTCACTTCCAGTCTGAAAAAAATGAAATTTTGTCAGCATTGAGAAGGTTGACATGAAAAAGAATAGCATAAAAGCCTCAAAAATGTTTTGAAAAACAGATCACTGGAATAAGAAAATAGCTTTTGCCAAGATGACTCTAATGGTAGTACGTAGTTATGGCATCTCTTTTGAAAATATTTGGCCATATTATTTTGTAATTACAGCTAGTAGGCATATTTAGGTATATTTTGAAACTGTTCATTGAGTTAGGAGAATAGCGCTAGAATATGTCAGAGCAGCCATTTGGGAGGAGTAAAACCATATATTTTTAATCATTAAATCAGGTTCCCCTTTTTTAGTCCTTTCTGTATAGCCTTAATTTATTTTGCAAAAACCAGCACACTTGAAATTGAAGACATGTCAAGTTAGATCTGACAACTCAATAAGGCCACAATTTTTTAAGTAACTTTTTTCCCAGTTTTCCTCTTAGCAAAATGTGGTATATATTGTTGCCAATCTGTGGCTCCTTTGCAGCAGGGGAATGCCATTTAACCCTGTGATTTTCATTTCAGTGATATTGACTAGACTAGTCAGAACTGGTCTTTATGCTGTTGTTGAGTCTGGGAAACATTTGTCAGATGACATCTAAATCATAGCCCAATATTGGCTGGGCACCATTGCCTGCTCACCAAGTAGCAAAAGCATTAGGAAACTGTCATTTAGATTACATTTGTCTAACATCTGACTTAAAGAACAGACTGAAAAACACTAGGGAAGAATAGACTTCGTGGCCAAATTATTTTTGAGAAATTAAAAAAAAGACCAGGGTGGGCGGATTTTAATTTTATTTAATTTCTGCTAGTATATTTGTTAGGTATGATAGGAGATACAAAGATGTATCTTGCCTTCTAGGAAGAGGGGCGATGATTTAAAGTGAGAAGTAATTAGTCCTGTGCCTTGCTAGTTACCTGGTATTTGAAGTCCTTTTAGAAAATGTTAATCATACAATATAAATGTTCAGTTTTACTTCCACATCCTAATGTGCCTTTAATCTTCATTTATATAAGTGTTTTTTCATTTATTATTGTGAGATGTTGTTATACTGTATTCTTTTCTGCATGCTATACATTTCCATCACATGTATTTTATAAGTAATTTGTAATGACAATATTGTAATTTTCCTACCTTCCTGCCTTAGAGTTCTAATTTTTTTGAAGCTATTCTTTTATTAAATCATTTCCATCGTAGATATGATTTCCATAGTATATACTACTGCAACTCATCTTAAAATATATGAAGTAATTTTCTTCATATTTGTTTCATTTTAATTAACATAAGAGATAAGTTTGGTCTGTGTTTGGAAGGCTTACTGATTTGACTTTTTCTTTTCTTAGCAGGACACCCTTGGATCTCAGTTTAGCCACATGAGTCTTGCCCGCCAGCCATCTGCAGATGGTTCTGACCCTCATGCTACCATGTTCCAGTCCACTGTTGTTCTTCAGTCCCCACAGCAGTCTGGTTATATCATGACAGCAGCTCCTCCACCACCGCCACCACCACCCCCTCCTCCTCCCCCGCCCCCTCCCCCTCCCCTGCCACCTGGGCAGCCAGTCCCTACTGCTGGCTACTCTGCTTCTGGTCATCATGTCAGCCAGTCTGTGCTCCAGCAGCAGGGATACATTCAGCAGCCCTCACCACAGGTACATCACTTTTTCATCTTTTTTCCCCTATCGAAGCCTCTCATTTAAGATCGGTTAATGTTAGAGAGCTTATTTTTAATTTCACATGGGAAGAATTTGTGAGATAGTATAAATAAAGCTTGTCATCATTTTCTTTTGCCATTTTGAAGTTCATGCAAGATAACCACATGACAAGTAGACACTTAAGTTGGATAGTTAAACTATGTGATCTTTGAGTTTCCTTCTGACTCTGAGAGGGTTTTGTTTGTTTGTTTTAATTAACTTAAGAGAAACAATAAAGTGAATGTACAATAAAAATAAAATGATGTATTTCGAGAAGAAATAGATCAGTTTGGAGAGAATTAACATTTTATCACTATTGAATTTTCCGGTGCAGGAACATGTTATCTCTCTCCATTTACTTAGATCTTCCTTAATTTTTCTCAACAGTGTTTTGCGGTTTTCATTAGACAAGTATTACATATATTATATTATATATAACCAAAGTATTTAATGTTTTTAAGTACTCTAATGGAGATTATTTTTAAACATCATTTTCTATTTATTAATTGCTGACATATAGAAACAAAGTTGATTTTTATTTATCTTGTATTCTGTGGACTTTCTAAAAATTCAGTTATTCTAGTACTTTTTTGATAGACTACTTAGGATTGCCTAAATAGACCATTTCAGTATATATTATTCTTTCCATCTATATGCATTCTATTTTTTTTTATTGCCTTATTGCATAGCTAAGGGCTCCAGTGTTAAATATACTCAACACAACAAGGGGAAGTAAAATACCTAGAATTCATTTTTTTTCCCAGTGACAGTTGACATTTAATATTATATTAGTTTCAAGTGTACAGCATTGTGGTTAGACATATAACTTACAAAGTGATTCCCCGATAAGCCTATTACCCACCTAGCACCATACACCATACTTAATAGATATAGAACTATTCCAATTTCTTATGCTTTTTGGATCAAAGTTGGTAGTTTGTATCAGTTTCATCTATCTTGTTATTACAATATTATTAGCTATATTCCCTGTGCTGTACTTTACATCCCTGTGACTGTTTTGTAACTGCCAGTTTGTACTTTTTAATCCCTTCACCTTTTTTGCCCAACTCTCCCAACCTCCCTTTCATCTGGCACCTATCAGTTTGTTCTCTGTATCTATGAGTTTGTTTCTGTTTTGTTTTGTTTTTTAGATTCCACATATAAGTGAAATCATTTATGATATTTGTCTTTCTCTGACTTATTTCACTTAGCATAATACCCTCTAGGTCCACCTACATTGTTGCAAATGGTAAGATTTCACTGTTTTTATGGCTAAGTAATATTCCATTGTATAAATGTACCATTCTCTTTATCTAATCATCTATTGATGGGCATTTTGGTTGCTTCCGTATCTTGGCTGTTGTAAATATGATTCAGTGAACATAGAAATACATATATCTTTTTGAATTAGTGTTTTGTAGTTCTTCGGATAAATACTCAGAAATGGGATTGCTGGGTCATAAGCTACTTCTATTTTTGATTTTTTGAGGAACCTCCATACTGTTTCCATAGTATCTGTACCAATTTGTAATCCCACCAACAGTGCACAATGGTTCCCTTTTCTCCACATCCTCACCAACACTTGTTCATTGATTTATTAATGATAGCCATTCTGACAAGTTTGAGGTGATAGTTCATTGTGGTTTTAATTTGTATGTTTCTGATAATTTGTGATGTTGAACATCTTTTTATATATCTGTTGACCATCTGTTTGTCCTCTTTGGAGAAATGTTTATTCAGGTCCTCTGCCCGTTTTTTAATGGGATCGTTTGTTTTGGGGAGTGGGGGAGTTAAGTTGTGAAATTGTATGAGTTCTTTATATAGTTTGGATACTAACCCCTTATCAGATGTATCATTGGCAAATATCTTATCCCACAGAATTCATTTATTAACGTAAAGATAAGTTTTTAAAAGTACATATTCTTTCCTTGTTTCTAATCTTAGGGGAAAGAATTCAGTCTTTAATCACTTACTGTAATATTATGTGTGGGTTTTTTTGTACATGCCCTCTAACAGGTTGAGGAAATTTTCTTCTATTCCTAGTTTACTGAGAGTATCGTGAATACTAAATGGATATTAAATCTTGTGAAATGTTTTTTCTGCATCTGTCGAGGTGACTGTTCCCTCCTTTATTAACACAGTGAATTATGTTGACTGACTTCTAAATGCTAAAACCTTTTATTTCTGGAACATATCCCACTTAGTCATGATATAGTATCTTTTTTATATATTGCTAGATTCAATTTGCTAATATTTTCTTAAGGATTTTCATGAAGGATATTGGTCTACAGTTTGCTTGTAATGTCGTTTTCAGGTTGTAGTAACGGTAGCACTGGCCTCAAAACAAGTTGAACATTGTTCCTTTTATTTTCTAAAAGAATTTATATAAGATTGACGTTATTGCTTCTTAAATGTTTGCTAGACTTCACTAATGAATCCATTTGGACTTGGGATTTTTTTCAGGGAAGATTTTAAAATTACAAATGCAATTTCTTAGTAGATATAGAACTATTCCAATTTCTTATTCTTTTTGGATCAAAGTTGGTAGTTTGTATCAGTTTCATCTCTCTTGTCGAATGTATTGGCATAAAGTTACTCATAGTATCCCTTTTTCATACATTCAGAATCTTTAGGGTTAATAGCGGTATCTCCTCTATCTTCTCTGGTATTGGTAATTTCAGTCTTCTCTCTTTTCCTTTACTAATTGAACTAGAGATTTATCAATTCTATTGATCTTAAAAAAACAGCTGAAGGTTTTATTAATTTTATTATTCACTTACTATTTAAACTATTTTATCATTTCCTTCTACTTGTTTTGGGTATAACATTGTCCTTTGTTTCTGGTTTCTTAAGGTAGAAGCATAGATCATTGATTTTAGATTATTTATTTTTTCAGTATAAGTTTTTTAATGGTATAAATTTCTATCTAAGCACCATTTAGCTGCAATCCCCAAATTCAAATATGTTGTGTTTTGTTATCATTTAGTTCAAAACATTTTCTCTTTTTTGCAAGTGACTTTTTAACCCATAATTTATTTGGAAGTGTGTTGTATAATTTCCAGATATTTGAGGGCTTTCTTGATACCTGTTAATTTCTATTTTAATTTCATATAGTCATAGAATCTACTCTCAGATTTCATTGTTTTGGAATCTCTTGTCTTCGTTTATTTATGTTCCAGCATATAGTCTCTTGGAGTATGATCCATGTGTGCTTGAAAAGAATTGGTATTCTATAATTTTAGTGTTTTGTTTTTTGTTTTTTAGGGTTTTTTTTATTAAAATAAAGTTCACACAACATAAAATTAAGCATTTTAAAGTGAATAATTCAGTGACATTTAGTACATTCACAGTGTTTTGCAACCGCCACCTCTCTGTAATTCCAAAATACTTTCATCACCCCAGAAGAAAACTCAGAACCCATTAAGCAGTTGCTACCAATGCTCCCCGCCCTACCCCCCTCAGCCCTTGGCAACCACTCATCTGCATTCTGTTTCTATTGATTTACCTATTCTGAATTCTTCATATTAACAAAATCATGCAATATGTTAGATTCCTCATCTGGCTTCTTTGACTTAATGTAATGTTTCAGGGTTAATCCACATTGTAGCATGTTATCAGTACATTTCTTTTATAGCTGAATAATATGCCTCTGTGTGTGTGTGTGTGTGTGTGTGTGTGTGTGTATGTGTGTGTGTGTGTGTACACCACAATTTGTTCATCTTTTCAACCATTGATAGTAGATTTGGAATGTTTCCACCTTTTGCCTATTATGAGTAGTGGTGTTATGAACATGTAGGCACATGTATTTAATTGAGACTCTGTTTTCATTTCTTTGGGTATATACCTAGGAGTACAATTGCTGGATCATATGGTAATTATATGTTTAACTTTTTGAGGAACTGCCAGCTGTTTTCCTGGTGCCTTTTTTTCCAGACAGATTGTTTGTCTTTTTGTTCAGTTTTAAGAGTCCTTTATGTATTTCTGATATTGAAACCTTATGTTTCTGTGATTTGCTGATATATTCATTCTGTAGATTGTGTCCTTTTACTTTCTTGATAATGTATTTAATGCACAAAAGTTTTTTTAACTTTGATGAAGTCCACTAGATCCACTTTTTCATTTTGTTGCTCATGGTTTTGGTGTCATATCTAAGAATCCATTGCCAAATCCACGGTCATGAAGATTAATCCCTGTTTTCTTCTAAGAGTGTTATGATTTTAGCTCCTATATTTAGGTCATTTAACAATTTTGAGTAATTTTTATATGGGTATTAGGTAAGGGTTTAATTTCATTCTTTTGCATGTATATATCTATTTGTTCTAGCATCATTTGTTGAAGACCCTATTTTTTTCCCACTGAATAGTCTTAGTACCCTTGTTAAATATCAGTTAACCAGTCATGCAAAAGTTTATTTCTGGTCTCTCACTTTTACACAATTCTGTAATTTTATCTTACAGCAGTGCTACACTGTTTTATTACTATGTCTTTGTACTGAGTTTTAAAATCAGGAAGTGTGAGTCCTCCAACTTCATTCTTTTTTTTCTTTTCAAAATTGTTTGCAACCTTTATATTTAAAGTATGTCTTTTACATATGGTATATAATTTATTTTTGCTGTTTTATCCATTCTGATTAGAGTGTCTAGTTCTTTTATCTTTAATATGGCTGTTGATATGGTTGGATGTAAGTATGTCACATTGCTGTTTGTTTTCCATTTGTCCTATCTGTATTTTATTTCTATCTGCTTATTTTCCTGCCTTTTGTATTATCTGAGCTCTTCTGTGTGTCATTTTATTTCTTCTATTGTTTTTTATCTATAGCCCTTTGAATCTTGTTTGTGTAGTTTCTTTACGAAGTATGATATGTATCTTTAGCTTGTCACAACCTATTTCATGTTCATATGAAACTACAAGTAAAATATACTAGTCATTTTAGCAGTATAATTCTATTTACTCTCTCTCCATTGTTTGTGCTGTATATATTACATATATACATTATAACCAAAAATAGTATTACAATTTTTGCCTTAAACAGTGATGTCTTTTGTTTATTTAAGATAAAATATTATTTATACACATACACACATACTGAAGAGTGTTAATAACGGATAAGATCTGAAATCAGGATACATTTGTTGATTGTTGATATCTCCAGAAAAAATTAAGGAATCATATATGTAGTGTGTCTAAAGTTTCAAAGACAGAAGAATATTACAGTAAATTTAGGAGATTCTTGGCTTATAACTGATCTAGAAATTCTGTGCTTGGCTGGTTTCCAGATGAAATGGGCACTCTTAAGATCTCCATAGACCTCTCTTCTTTTAGAAGTGACATAATCAGAAGAATAGGGCCTGAAAGAGCCCACTAACCTAGTAAACTTAACTCACCACATACTTCTACATGACAGGGTTATTTATACTTTACCCCAACCTGGATCAGATTAAAAGAAATTCAAACCTGGTATTAGTAGCTCTGGAAGGAACAACAAATCAAGCTAGTCTTATTGGCATTTTTTTTCCACCTTTATTAAGGTATAATTGACAAATAAATTTTGTATTGGCATTTTAATAGAAAAATTAAGGAATGGAACCAGTGCAACTGTGCATTAATGGTTAAACTGACATATATACAGTGATAGCTGTTCATCAGTTGAATTGAATGAGCTAGCGGTACATGTTTCAACCAAAATAGTCTCAAAACAATGTTAATTGAAAAATAAGTTTCATAAAATTATAGTAGGGTACCATAAATGTAAATTTTTTAAATCTTCAATAATTTTATGTATGGATAACAGATGTATATATGTGTGTGTATATGTGTGTGTATATATATACATATATATATAGGTGTATGGGTACTAGTTTTAAAACATTTATAGTAATGATGTATTCCAACTATAGGATAATGGGTTTTCTGTGGGATGTAGAGCAAAGCAATGTTGGAGTGAGCATTTAGTTATTTCAGTACTGTTTGGTTTTATAAGATAGAGGAAAATCTGAAACAAATAAGGCCAAAAAAAAACCTACTAAATCTAATTGGTAGGCATATTGTTAGGCGTCTTTTGTTATGTGTACTGTATGTTTGAAATTTTTTAAACAATTTTCAGTTAAATTTAAAGCTAAGAAAATCAGTTTTCAAGTGATTGGTGTTGGAAAGAATTGTTACTCTTTATACTCTGATGTTCCTCACAGAAAAAAATTTTTATTACAAGAAAATTTATTTTTTCCCTCAATATTTATCCTAGATGCCAGCCTGTTATTGTGCTCCAGGCCACTATCACCCCAGTCAACCTCAGTATCGCCCAGTCCCTTCTGTCCATTATAATTCACATCTAAACCAACCACTGCCACAGCCTGCACAGCAGACAGGTGAGTAGTATTTCTGAGATCATTAATTCTTAGCTGTGAGTATTGTTTTTTTCATCCCGCTTTATTTCAGTATTGTATTAAGATACTGATTGTATGAAGATACTGCTACACTTAGTCTATCGAGAGTCTCAGATATGTGCATATAGATAAATATGCAAACCAGTGAGATTAAAAGAGTGGGCAAATCTTAGCACTTGCCAGAAAATACCACACTGTCAGGTTTATATACTAAAGGGTTGGGAGCCATGATGAGAATATGGTACCAAGCCAAGCTGTTTGGTGAGCAGCTTCCTGGTGCTCACTGCCATTTAGTTGAAGCCTTCTTTGCTCCCTGGTAGTCTACCCATGGTTACAACAGAAGAGAGGCAAGGCAGGTTAAGATGTCTCCTGAACAGCTAACCAAAACCACCTAACTTTGCTTGAGAACTCTAGCCTAGTGAAATTTTTTTTATATCTTAACTTCAGTAGGAATGCCTTTAAAAGGAATGTTCTTACGCATATTTTTTGTTTTGTTTTTCAGTTTGCTACTTGTATAGTGAAAGGTGTTTTTAAACCAAATGCAGTCTAATACTAGGCATAAAATATATTAAAACTCAAAAGATTTTCCTTCTGCTCTTTTCAAATTTTCTTTAAGCATTCAATGAAAACAGTTGATCACAGTTATAAAACTATCTTACTAATTTTACTGAACTCATTTCTCTCTCTTCTTCCTACCTAGATGTGTAGTTCTGCCCCAGATGTTTAATAAGGTATTTTTTCAGCCTTTCATAACTTTAGGTGTTAAAGTAGAATTTTTATTGGTTTCTTTGGAGGCTTTTTAGCTGCTTGTCACCATTGGAGGCTCTCAGACTATGTCAGTGGGACTTACCAAGGCCGCATAACCCTTCACCTCTACTTAGGCAGTTTCTTGCTCTTTATATCATGTGGAACTCTTAAGGAGTGCTGCAATTTTAGGAGGAAGACATCTGCACTGAGCAGTCTAATGAGAATTGTTCTTGCTTCTCCTCATCTGTGTAGTCTTCATTGATCGTAGTGGCTTTCCAACTTCCTTTACAGCATATGATTCTTACTTATCATCCCTGCAAGGGACTTCTAGATCCTCAATCTGTTGCTCCTAGGAGTTGTCTTGGACTTAGTATTTAAGTTCTTCCTTTTGTGTGCTGCTGGCCCTGTATTTTATGTGTGACAGATGTTCTTCCAAAGGATGTTAAGTACAAACATTAATCATTTTAGCTGACTCAGAATTTGTCCTCTGTCTCAAATATGACTCTTTAATTTCAAGTTTTCTTGATGTTTAATTATACAGTCCACTTGTAATATAAACTAGTATAATACCATAATTTTGAAGGGCATCAAAAGTTGTTCTTTATACATAGAAATATTGGTTGTGACACTGCTCATTAGCTTTAATACATTGTTGTTTTATTCTTTAAGCAATTATTTTCTGAGTTTTTCTGGGCGTGTTACTGATTTTTCATACTGTTTTTGTTTTAATTTTTTTCTTCCAAAATTATAATATGGATTATAGGTAATGTCATGATAATAAAAAAAAATTATCTCATGTTCCCCATTCAGATACCTTGTGTGTGACTAATTAATATAGTTCATCAATACACTATTAATGGGCAAGCAAAGATCCTTTGTTCTGTATTTATGTGGGCTTATTAGTTTTGTTGTTTTTAATGGCTAAATTTTTGTCAAATTGCCTACAAAATTAAAACTTTTAATCACAGGTTGGACCAATATGCTTATACAAATGCATCTTTGCAAAAAATATTCCCACTTAATGGAAAACAGCTGAAAATGACAATTCTAATTGACAGCCAAAATATCTGTGTGACAGCATGTGTTTATCATCAGTCATATTTTAATTTGGGAGTTTTTTCTAATGCTAGTTATGGTGAGAAGGAAGCAGTAAGTTAGATTGTATCTGGATAATGCAGGCACAGAAAGAGAACATCTGAATAACTAGAGTTGGTCTTTCTAGTTATTTTATACAGTATCCTCTTACAGCTTAGGTTAATTAAATTTCATTTTGTTTGAAGAATAAAAGGGACATAATTTTTTATACTAATAAGTACAATAGAAATTTCCCTTTAAAGAAAAGTTTGGTAGTGCCAATGCCGAGTATTGTGTTGGTAATTATATTGAACCACTTTATATAATTTGTAGGGTTTCAAATTTTTAAAAAGTTACAACTTAAAGACTTTTTTGTAGTTAGATGATGGTTATTTTTTCATGTCAAAGCTTACAGAAAAGTGTGTATTTATATTTATATGTACCCTAATAGAAAAGTAAAATACACTGAGAGATGGACAAGGCAGTTTTTATTTCTGATTTTTTTCACAGATGAATAGCAATATTTGACTCCGTAATTTATATTTGTATATGTGTGTATGTGTATGTATATATATATATATATATATATATATATATATAATATATATATATATATATATACTCTATATATATATATATAACATCATACTTTCTTGATTTTTCTTCTTTTTTCCTTCTATTTCCCTACATTCTACTCTCTCAATCTGATTAAAAGTAGAAATTTTCACATCTTATATTTTTGTCTTGTCAAACAACATTTAGTCAAGCATATTATTTTCTATTATGTAAAAAGGTGAAACTAATTATTCAACCAAATAAAGCATTGATAGATTTGGAATAATTTTTCTTCACTAAAGCACAAAGAATTTTTTAAATATTTGTATATGAATTTAAATAAATTTTGCCCTCAGTTAACAAACCCATCGAATCAAGTATTCTAAGACCAGGGAGGGTATGAACAATAAAATATAGGATTTTCTTTTATTTTCCCTTCTGGGAGCAATGAGGAAGTTGGGGAAATATCTCAAGGATAAAATTCTTTGGTCTTTCATCTATGCGTATGTCAGAGGACCACAATAGTTATTGGTTTTCTTTAACAGTAAACCTTGAGTCTCTTGTGGGAACTGAATTGAAATCAGTACTAACATTACTAGAAGGAATGAATATACAAATCTTTTATTTAAATATGAAACTAAAAACATTTAATTTAAAACAAGGTTGAGTCAACCCCTATCCACAAAAGAAATTCTGGCTACATAAGGCTTTTCAGATAATGTATTGTATAACGTGAAAGAAAAAATAGAAGTCAAATCCTGAGAACCTTTATTTGTTTTTACTAGTGTTAAGTGTATCATTTAAAGCTGTGTTTCAGTGTACTAACTTTCAAAGTAAGAGAATTTTACTGTATTGTCTGTCGAAGCCTCTGTGTACCCTAAAATTCCTTGATTTTATGTGTCTCTCTTATATGAGTCATTTCTAGTTCAGAAAGATAGAATATTGGAGAATTGGTTTACCATAGTTTAGTTACTTACTGTCAAGAACTGGAGTCATATAAACAACAATTTCAGAAGATCTGGTTACTTACCAGTTGCAGTAATAAGGATTTGTTATCTTAACCCTTTATCATAAAACTTACAGCTTGAATGCTATAAAGTATACTACGTGTAAGGAGCTTGGTATACTATAAAGAAACCTTTCCTGCAGGTAGTAGTCATAGCAAAGATTTTAGGTTTTCAAAGCCCTGGCTGTTTTCTGTGTAGCTGCTTTCATTCATTCTTATGACTCTTTTGAAAAGTTTGCACCTTCACCATATATGTTTAATATTTTGCAATAATTGGCCTTGTTCTTGAGCTGTTGGATTCGGGGCCGTAGCACTGTCTGAGAGGTTTACATTTCTCACAGTGAACCGGTCTCTTTTTCAGCTGCTTCCTGGCTTCTTTTTACTCAGGTTTCCACTGCTTTTTTTTTTTTTCTTTTTTTCTTTTTTAATGCTGTATTAAGGTATTAACATTTGCTTATATTTTCCATTAATTGTAATGGCTTTTAATCATGCATCATACTCAGCAATAGAGATTAAATTTAAATGACAACCTTGGCTTAATGTAAATTACCTTTTAAAAATTTATGAAAGCTCTTGCATTAACTTCTTTTTCGAAACAGATTTGGATGGCAGATTGATTTTGGTTGGAGCTTTTCCTAAAATTTTGATGTCTTAAGTATGCCAAACTCATTAGCAAAAGTCAAATACATCTTTTTTTTTTTGTATTTGCTACATAACTATTGCTACTTAACTTTTTAGGAATATTATTATGCATAAAAGCATGCCATCAAATAAGATACCTGAAAGTATTTGCAGCTACTTGGGCTCTGCCCAAGGATATAATTCAGTTTTTTTTTTTTTTCTCCAAACTGTGATATTATATGCATGTAGGGAGCAAAATGACTCTGTAAAACTAGATATCATTTTAGTTTTGCAACTAGTTGATAAATTCAAAGAATATCAGTGTATTATATCTTCAGTCTTACCTTTTCAAATAAGTCAGAGCCATGTGGTTCCAGACTGATTAAGCTTTATTACCAGTAGACTATGGTAGGGTCTTGATGAACTACACTGTAGGAGGAACATTTTAGGATAAACAGTCTGTAAGATGCACAGAATATTGGCAACATTTGCAGGGTGCAAATTTAAAAGTAACTGGGATATGAAATGAAAGCAAGGAAGAAAGGCCATTATTGGATAAGCAGGGGAAAGCTGATATTGATAAAGGATTTAGCTATGTCAAATAGGAGCTCTAGGCACAAAGTCAATTTCTTTACTGACAACTTTCAAGTAGAGTAATAGGAATTTTGTATTTATATTACTAGGTTGTTGGCCCTGATTATCCTTGTTTTTTCATTGATTCCGTGAGCATTTCTTAGTATTGTGTGACCAGCACAGATTCAGACACTGTATAACACCTACAAATCCACCTATTTCCCTTTTCCCTTCTCCATTAACCTGCCGCCACTGAAATCTGGAGCCAAATGTGCCTGGTAAGTACCCATAGATTTCCTTGAGTTGTATACTCTTCCGTAGGACTGTCATTTAAATAGCTGTGAGCCTTAACTTCTAGGTGGCTGTTTGTATTAGATTTGTTTTTTGTGTGTGTTTGTATTTATGTTTATTTCAGGCATAGAAGTAGGAGAGCAGAGGGTGATAGAGGAGAAAGAATAGTGAAGGTGTGCTGCCAACTATGTCTTCTTCCAAATTCACCTAAGGGGCTATCGTTAATTGAACTTATCTGCTCACTAAAATAGGGCCACCAGACGTAAGATAGACCAGGATTACAAACTTGAGATTTAGATGATATGGAAACAATTATTCTAAATTGTCTTGTAAATACCTAGTTAGCAATAAAGTTCGAGTTAGCAAAATGGCTCATCAAAATAAAAACAAAAACCTGCCCTCACAGTGTGTCTGCTATACAAGTTGGTCTCGAAAAAATTTAATAATACTGTTAAATGAATCTTAGATTTATGACTATTCTAACTAAGCAGTTCTTCAGTTCTTTGTATTTTCTTTCTGATTATATCTAATCTGCATTAAGAATGCTTTCCTTTAACATAAATACTTGTTCAGATCACCTATATAAAATAAAGCCAGCCTGTTACAGGCTTGGCAATACTTTTCTGCTGAACACTATATTTCCTTCTTGTTCTCTGTTGAAGTGAGAGTTAAAAATAGAATATTCTTTAGAGCCCTCCAGGGAAGTGCCTGAGCCATCAGTTTATATTGTCCTAGTTCTCTCAGCTTGCAGAATCGATTGTGCTTTTCTCTGAAAGTGCTGGAAGAAATGGAATAATATTGGAACAGTGCAGTCTTTTAACAAAGGAGAATGGCAGTATTAAATAACACCTATATTGAGATCTGGACGTTTATTGTCTTGTTTGATATCACTCAAATAGGCATTGCTTACATTACAAAACAGATGCTTTTCCACAATATTGACACAAATTTCTGAAAAAGATAACTTGTTTCCCCCTAGCTTCTAGGTTAAATCCAGATATATCACAGGAAGGATTTTTTTTGTATTATTCTGATATACTGAAACACTTTTTATTGAAGAAAGAATAATTTAGGTAGTAGCCAAGTTGGTGGTATAGTGAGCATCAGGATACGGGGATCTCTTCTGGTAGTATTTTTTAAACGTAATGATACTTTTCATTCTCTAGGAATCTGCTTCATCCTTCCTAATCTTCAACCTTCTCCGTCTTTTCCAGATCATTGGATTTTTTTCTCATACTTGGCAGTCTTCAAACTATACTTTTGAAACTATCACGACTTCCTTTTCCTTTGTCTGAATAATTAGATAAAGAACCTGAACCACCATGCCACTTCTCTTAAGTGCTGTTCTGTAACAATTGATGCTCAGCATCCTGAATGTTCAAACACAGGTTCAGAGGATTTTGTAAATAACATGAACACTTCCTTAAGATATAAACTTTATTAAGGAAGTATGCATAAATTTTATTAAGGCATGCTTGTCATTAGGTGACCCTTTATTTCTGTAGCTAATAAATTATTAATGATTTTGTCTTACATAGACAATAGTAAGGTTCTTCCTATCTTTAAATGGATTAGTAGAATAGTGTTCCGGATATTTGGGGGTTTTTAGCGCTTTCCAACTGAATATTTCTAGTTTTGCTTATGATTATAGTAACTTTAACCAACATAGATCCCATGGTTTTATATAAATTGAAAAATTCTAATAATCTTATTGCATCTTTTAATATTCTGCTCTTCAGAGAGTATACTCCAAAATTGTATATTTTGTAACAGTTAATAGGTTGTTGTTTGTTTGTAATAATTATTAGAATAAATGATGAACCATCTCATCTTGACTTCTGGAAAAAAACAGTTTTGGTACCTGTCCTAATGCCAGTAGAATTTTCCTTCTGGGGTACCAGTCATACAGAGCATCAAACGTTAAATGATGCTTTTTAACAAAAAATCTGTGATAACCTTAGAAAGATTCATCAGGCTCTAACAGCTTCCTGATCACTGTGGGTCAAATCAAGGGGGTTTTCCTGCCTCGAATATAAAAATGAATGTAAAGCTACTCAGTGTATAGAAAAGAGCCATTGCTTCACAAGAACTTCAAGACTTCACCCATGATACAGAACATACCCCTCATACACAATGTGTCCAAGTTAAAGTTGGCATTGCCCCACTGGGTAAAGTCTGACCTCTAGGCAAAGCAACTCATCTTTGCGAAAAAGAAAGCCAAATATATGAAAATTCTGCTAGAGAAAAATCTCTTGTGGGATATGGCAACAGAATATACATTTTGAGCAAGGACATTCTTTGAGGCAAAATAGCAAAGCTAAAACCCAAAGAGGAACATTGGAGATTGACATGGAAATACTTAGGGTGTTAGAGAGACAGACCAAGGGACATGGAACCTGAAATACGCCACCATTTGAGCCTCCTCTTCCCCCACATGAAATCTAATTATAATAGGGCAAGCAAGTGTAACCTTGAAATGCAGGCATCGCAGTGTATCTTGGGAGTGGGCAAAACAAGTGAAGGAGAGAGTCCTTCCCAGGAAGAGGATATTATTGACTGATCATGTAAACTCTTTGACACCTGGTCTTTTTTCGGTGCCCAAGTTCATATAGCTACCATCTGGACTAACTGCTCAACAACCTTTCACTCTGATTCTTAATTTGGATTGCTTATACTCACAAATAATCTTCAGTTCAAATGAACAGAAGTTTCCTGGTTGATTATTTACACTAATTCTCTGTTTTCCTATAATTAAATTTTTCTTAAGACTTAGATGTGTTAAAGTACAGTCAAAGTTTTCGTTAATGAAAATTCTCAGGAAATGGAAAGGAGCCAGGTGTTTAGTGTTCTGCTTATTTGAGCAGTATTCCTGGAATATTCTTTCTACTTCAACATTTGTCCCTGAGAAAGGTAAAGTTTAGAATCAGACTGATGTATGCAAATCCTAGCTACAACACTTACCAGCTGGTGACTTTGGACAAGGTATGAACCTCTCTGTGCTTTTGTTTCTTCATCTGAAAAATGGGAATAATTGTACCTATTTCATGAGATTGATGACATTAAATGAGCTAGCATGTGTAAAGTGCTTAGAACGGTGCCTGAAACCTAATAAATGTCATGTAAATTTAGCTACTAATATTACCTTGTTGTGCCATCGAAGAAATGAAAATTATGTCGTATTCTAAACGAAAAGGCATAGGAATTTGAGGTTAAATGTTTCTCTTTTTTGTATTCAAATTTTCATCCATGAAAACCTATTTTATAGTCAAATAAAGCTTTTTTTAAAGGATTTTAATGTCTAGTTTTTTCAGAAATGTTCAAATAAAACCTTCATTTCAAGCTTTACATTTTAGATATGAACTAAAATACTTCTGTGTTCTTCCTTATCAAATAAGCACTTTGAGGTTAATTACATGAAATCTATAATTCAACTGCTATGCATTTTTCAGTGAGAAGCTTAATGGAATGAGCCATGAATTCCAGACAGGTGCTTTGTATTCTTAGCATTAAGGTAGTTAGTGTGTTTAACCTTATTATAAATATGTTACCTTAAAACTTTAGTTTTGCTCTCAGAAGCCATTCAACTAAATGTGGACATTGGAAAACTGGCCATTCTCAGTCAGCCTGTCAGCACATAGTAAGCTCCTGGTTCTGTGTAGAAGCATGTATTATTTTGATTCCATTATGTTAAGAGAGTTTTTCCCTATTATTTATTTAGTGAGTATAAATATCAAGTGCCTGCTTTTTTGGCTTAGCTGTGTCATAGCTTATAGAGGTTTGGGTGTGTGTTTTTTTTAATGGAGACAATGTTAAACTTTCTAATTTTACCCTTAAAAAGCACACCATTTTAGTTTGTTTAGGCATACACAAACCATGAGAGAAAAATTAATAAGAATTTTATATTACCTGTAGAGTTTTAAGAGATGTAGAATAAAGCAATGAAGGAAGAGATCAACAGTAATACAGGGATAGTGGGGGACTTTAACTCTTCATTGACACCAATGGACAGATCTTCCAGACAGAAAACCAACAAGGAAACAGCATCCTCATATAACACACTAGAGCAGCTGGATTTAATTGATATTTTTAAAACATTATTTTACCCCAAAGCAGCAGAATATATATTCTTTTCAAGTGCTCATGTGACTTTTTACCAGAGAGACCACATGTTAGGCCACAAAAAAGTCTCAATAAACTTCAGAAGATTGAAATCATATCAGGAGTCTTCTCCAACCATAATGGTATGAAATTAAAAATCTATTAAAAGAAAAAAAAATGGAAAAATACACAAACACATGGAAACTAAGTTATGTATTAAACAATAAATAGGTTAACAATGAGATCAAAGAAGAAATTAAAAGTTACCTTGAGACAAGTGAAAATGAAAACACAATGACCCACAACAAAAGCAATTCTAAGATGGAAATTCATAGCAATACAGGCCTACCTTAAGAAACAAGAAAAATCTCAAGTAAACAATCTAACTTTACACTTAAAGGAAGTAGAAAAATAGAAAACAAAGCCCAAGTGAGTAGAAGGGAGAAAATAATAAAGATCAGAATGGAAGTAAACAAAAAAAGCCTAAAAAATACTATAAATTTAACTATAAAAGATCAATGAAAGCAAGAACTGGTTCTTTAAAAGCAAACAAAATTGATAAACCTTTAATCAAACTCATCAAAAAAAGACAAGATTTAAATAAATAAAATCAGGAGTGAGAAGTGACAACTGACACCACAGAAATACAAAGGATTATAAGAAAGTACTGTGAGCAATTATATGTCAACTTGGACAACCTGGAAGAAATGCATAAATTCCTAGAGACATATAATCTTCCAAGACTGAATCAAGAAGAATCAGAAAATTTGAACAGACCAATTACTGCAGACAAAATTGAATCAATAATCAAAAAACTACCAAACAAAAGTCTTAGACCGGATGGTTTCATGGGTGAATTTTACCAAAGAGTCAAAGAAGAATTAACACCTGTTCTCAAAGTATTCCAAAATGTTTAAGAGGCTGGAAGGCTCCTGGGTACATCCTATGAGGCCACCATTACCCTTATTCCAAAACCAAAGGCACTATAAAAAATATACATATATATAAGCTAATATCCCTGGTGAAGATAGATGCAAAAATTCTCAAAAAAATATTATCAAATCGAATTCAGCAAGACATTAAAAAGATCATATACACCATGATCAAGTGGGATTTATTCCTGAGATGCAAGGTTGGTTCAATATCTGCAAATCAACATGATACATCACATAAACAAAATAAGAAATAAAAATTATATGATCACATCAATAGATGTAGAAAAGGGGTTTGACAAAATTCAGCATCCATTTATGATAAAAAACTCTCAGTAAAGTGGGAATAGAGGGAACTTACCTCAACATAATAGAAGCCGTATATGATAAACCCACAGCTAACATAATACTCAACCATGGAAAGCTAAAAGCATTTTACTTTAAGAACAATAAGGAGATATGGATGTCCAGTTTCACTACTTCATTTGACATAGTGTTGGACATCCTAGCCACAGCAATCCAACAAGAAAAAAATAAAAGACATCTGAATTGGAAAGGAAGACGTAAAACTCATTCTTTGCAAACGATCTGATACCAGATAATGAAAACTCTAACAATTCCACACCAAAAAAGAAACTGTTAGAACTAATAAATGAATTCAGTTAAGTAGCAGGATACAAAATTAATATTCAAAAGTTGGTTGCATTTTTATACACCAATGATGAACTTTGAGAAAGAAAAATTAAGAAAACAATCCCATTCACCACTGCATTCAAAAAAATAAAGTACCTAGGAATAAATTTAACGTAAAACCATTCCCCAGTCTTTTGGCACCAGGGACCTGTTTCGTGGAAGACAATTGTTCTATGGACTGGGTGGGGAAGGAGTGGTTTGAGGATGATTCAGACACTTTACATTTATTGTGCACCCCTCAACCTGTATTGCATACCATGGTTACTCATTAATCTTCTCTAACAATTGTGCCTCAGTCTCCTCTATTTCATCAATTCATCTAGTTATAGCGCTAGCTGAAAGAGGAACACATACCACCTTTGAACTGCAGCCTTTCCTACAAGTTCATGACAAATGTCCTTATCAGCAGGCAGGATCAACTTGTCACCTTTAGTAAAGGGCTTCTGAGCTTTAGCAATGCGGTTAGCCACTAAGAATGATGCTCTTAGAGTAGACACATTTGATGAAATAGTAGCCTTCAATAATTGCTTCTGTTTTTCGTGTTCACGTTTTTTTCTTTTGAAAACTCCAAAGGCTTGTCTTTTAATGCAGGGTGCTTGGTCTCCATGTGGCAAAACAGTTTTGAAAGTTTCATGGCTTTGTTAGATAGCCAGTCACCACATATTATACAAAGTGGTCTTGGAGAATGTGAATCACCTGTTGCAAATAACCTATAATTTAAGTAGGACTCTTGGTATTTTCTTTTAAGTGCAGCTTTCTTTTTGTTGGTGGTCTTAGAATCTTCTGCCTCATTATTGCATATTTCTCCTTTTTCAAAGAAGCTCTCCAGAGATGTTTGTTTTTCACTCATTTTATCTAGAGTTAGCTTGTGGGCTTACCAAAATTGTGACTGAGACAAGCACGCAGTATGGGAAAAAGGCATGGATGGAAATGGTACAGTGTCAAATTCTGACTTAAAGCCTGCCACTAGATGCGGCTGTACAATTGAAGTACATCAACTCACCTGCCACTATAAAGCCTGCCACCAGATGCAGCTTAATTGTCACTTGCCATTCTCTGATAGGGTTTTGATATGTCTGCAAGCAATTGATTTATTATGGTCTCTGTGTAGTCAGACCTCTCTGCTAATGTTAATCTGTATTTGCAGCTGCTCCCCAGCTCTGGCATCACTGCCTCAGCTCCACTTCAGATCATCAGGCATTAGATTCTCATAAGGAGCACGCAGCCTAGATCCCTCACATGCACAGTTCACAGTAGGGTTCAACCTTCTGTGAGAATCTAATGCCTGCTTGATCTAAGGTGGAGCCGAGGCAGTGATGCTAGTGCTGGGGAGTGGCTGCACATACAAATGAAGCTTTGCTCACTGGCCTGCTGCTCACCTTCTGCTATGCAGCCCAGTTCCTAACAGGCCACAGACCAGTACCGCTCCATGGCCCGAGAATTGGGGACCACTGAGGTAAAAGACCTGTACTCGGATAATTATAAGACATTGATGAAAGAAATTGAAGAAGATATAAATAAATGGAAGCATATACTGTGCTCATGGATAGAAGAATTAACATCATTAAAATGTCTCTACTTCCCAAAGCAATCTATAGATTCAGTGCAATCCTTATCAAAATACCAATGGCATTTTTCACAGAACTAGAAGAAATAATCCTAAAATTTATATGGAACTATAAAAGAACCCAAATAGCCATGGCAATTTTGAGAAAGAGGAACAAAGTTGGAGGTATCACGCTACCTGATATCAAAGTACAGTACAAGGCCATACTAATCAAAACAGCATGTCACAGGCATTAAAACAAACACAGATTATATTGGAAGAGAATAGAGAGCCCAGACATAAACTCATGCTTATATGGTCATTTAATATATGACAGAGGAGGCAAGAATTTACAATCTATTCAGTAAATGCTGTTGGGAAAACTGAACAGACTTGCAAAAAAGTGAAACTGGACCACCGTACACCATATACAAGAATGAACTCAAAATGGATTAAAGATTTAAATGTAAGACCCAAAAACATAAAACTCCTAGAAGAAAACATAGGCTGTAAACTCTCTAACATTGCTCATGGTAATATTTTTTCAAATATATCTCTTCAGGCAAGAGAAACAAAAGAAATAATAAACACATGGAATTACATCAAACTCACAGTTTTTTTGCACAGCAAAGGAAACCATCAACAAAACAAAAAGACAGTCCACTGAATGGGAGAAGATAGTCACCACTGATACATCTGATAAGAGATTAATATCCAAAATTTATAAATAACTCATACAACTCAACACCAAAAGAATTACCCAGTTAAAAAATGGGCAGAGGACCTGAATAGGCATTTCTCCAAAGAGGACATACAGATGGCCAATACATATATGAAAAGGTGTTCAACATCACTAATCATCAGAGAAATGCAAGTTAAAACCACAATGTGATATTACCTCATACCTGACAAAATGGCTATCAACAATAAATCAGTAAACAAGGGTTAGCGAGGATGTGGAGAAAAGGGAACCCTCAGGCATTGTTGGTGGGACTGCAAATTAGCACAGCCCTATGGAAAACAGTATGGAAGTTCCTCAAAAAATTAGAAATAGAACTGCCTTATGACCCAGCAATCTCACTTCTGAGTATTTATCCAAAAAACACTAATTTGAAGAGATCCGTGCACCCCTGTGTTAACTGCAGCACTATTTATAATAGCCAAGATATGGAAGCAACCTAAGTGCCCATCAATAGACTATTGGATAAAGAAGAGCAGTACCTTTATACAATGGGATCTTAACCATTAAAAAAAGTGAAATCTTACCATTTACAACAACACGGATGGACCTAGAGGGTATTATGCTAAGTGAAATAAGTCAGAGAAAAACAAATACCATATATGATTTCACCTATATGTGGAATCTAAAAAAATATATAAAACAGAAACAAACTTAACAGATATAGAGAACAAATTAATTGTTGCCAGATGGGAAGGGGTTTGGGGGTCTAGGTGAAAAGCCGAAGGGATAAAGTACAAATTGGTAGTTAGAAAATCATCATGGGAATGTAAAGAACAGCATAGGGAATATAGTCAGTAATTGCAATAACTGTATAGTACCAGGTGGGTATTCATCTAATTGAGGGGATCACTTCGTAAATTATATAAATGTCTAACCACTATGCTATTCACTGGAAACTAATATAAAATAATATTGAATGTCAGCTATAACTGAAAAATTAAAAAATAGGGCAATAAACAAAAATTATGAGATGATTAATAAGGGAGTTTCTTAAGGAAGAGCCTTTTTTTAAGTGCTTAGCATTCTTAGTTTTAAAGCTTCACTATCATTTAAGGTCATGTTCCCAACTTATTTATGCTACTTCTAAATGAAGTACTAATAGTTTTTCTGCTTTCGCAATCTTTAAAATCTAGAACTTCTGGTTAATTCTCCCTGCTCTAATACTTGTAAAATCTTTGATTCTCCACCTGGATTCTATTCTGCCTTCATCTACTTTTCACTTTACATACTATAACCAGCCACTCCCGTCTGTTCCCTATTCCTGAAACATATTATCCACTTTTTACTTTTTCTAGATGGTTTTATTTAAGTTCAAGCTCAAATGTCACTACCTCTGTGAATATCAGACAGGACTGATTTCTCTCTCATTTTCATAAGATCCTATTTATTCTGCTGTTCTGATATGGTGTCATAGCTAACAATGCCTAATTTCAAGATAGATTCCATGTCTTACTTATCCTTATATCATCCTCCACACACATCCTGGACTCACAGCATCTTTTTTACTACTCTCTCTAACAAATGACAAGGTGCTAGTGTCAGATGTTTTAGAATTCATGTTGTCACATTTTCGAAATGTACACGATTTTTGTGTGAAGGTATGTGCGTATCTCCATTAGTAGTCATGAATATTAATGGAAATTAGGTTACATTAAGTAATCTGAAATACTGTTGCAAAATTACTGATGCAAAGTCTATGGTGTACTGTCCAAATGACCCTACATTAGAACTCTGTGATATGAACTCTATAGCTATTATTGAAAATTTTCTTTCCAACTTTTTTTCATAAGAATTTTAGGTAGTAAGCCTCTTTAGGTGAATCTCCAAAAATTTGTAAATTTAAAGAAAATCAGAACCACTTTTGTGCATAAATTGTTTTTTTAATGATTATCTTTCAAAGCAACTTATAACGTTGACTATATTGTGAATAAACTACAAAAGTAATATGAAAAACATTTGAAGTTTCTTAGGGGGGTATGACTATTTAAGTCTAGGTATTTTAAGTCAGATTATGTTACAGTGAATTCTGCCAGGTGTCCACATTTTTTCTTTTTTAATTTTAGTGGACTATAACTCTGACAAGTCCATTATAAGAAGTTACTTTCCCAGTCTATAAAGAACTGAGCCCAAATTCTAATACTGGAATATACGCTTGGGGATGTGTGTGTATGTATTCAGAGGTGGCATTTCCAACACAAAATATCTTATATTCACATCCTATTTTCACTCCTGCCTCTTATTTTCCTAGGGGTAGAAATGTCTAACTACTTTTGATAGTATTTGGAATTTAGGTTATAAATTCAAAATACTTGTCATTTGATAAACTGAAAATAGGGTTAAGTGTTAATTATTTTACTAACGAGCAAGAAGTTTCTTCCACTTCATCTTTTATCTGCCTACAAGTTTAAGTTGTTTTAGGACATTCACAGGGAAAATGGTCTAAAGTACAGCATATTATCAATCACTTTTATTACAGATAAGGATTAGAATATACATTTTTGTTGTACAAAGTTAGATTGGTGAGAGGTCATTTGAAAACATAGCCATAAAGCAATGTTGCCAAACAAATACCATTATTTTATAAAACCCTTCACTATTAAAGCATTCACTATAACTGGATTTCTACTTTGTTGTTGTTAATAAGTTGCAAAGTACACAGATATACTTTGTCTTTATGTCTTTAGAGAAAGGTGATGCTAGATTTTATTCAATTATTTAATCATTAAGCAGAATCATTAAGGCTTCCTGGCAGCTACAGTGATGCTATTATCTACAGTCAATACCTGAGATGAGATCTTTGCCATTTCTCTTTCTTTAGGGATGGATAAGGATGAAAATGAAAACCGATATTTATAAGATAGCAAAGTATGTTTATGATGTTATCAGAGAAATCATTTCACTGACGTTTAGTTTTGGAAGTCTGTATAGACAGTGCCATAGTATGGTTCATCTTTGTTACTTTTTGAATACCCTGAAGCTAGAAAGTTAGTTATTTATTTTTATCTGGTTTCTTTTCTTTTTAAGGATTTATTGTAGCTTCTAGTAAGTTACTTAAGTTTTGAACTAATTGGCTTACCTTAAGGAATCTTCTTAGGATCAAGAGACAAAATATAATTCACACTGACTACTCAAACTTATCATTGTGGATTCTCATTTAAATAACTGATAAATTCAATTGATAAAAGTAAATTTATATTCTTAAAATTGACGACTTACATTACCAACATGCTTGGTGTAATGTTCTAATAGCAACTCTAAATTTTCAACAGTGTTTTAACAAGGGGCCCTACATTTTCCTGTTGCACTGTACTCCCAAATTCTGTAGCCAGTCCTGGTCCCCAGAAACTAGTTGTCATAGTAGATGGTAAAACATACTAAAAAGTAATTATCTGTGTAACCCAAATCTCTGACGCCATAAATTTCCTCAACTGCAGAGGACATCTTTGTACACAATTTATATTGGAATGTGTTTTATGAGAGAAAAATTGACTTGGGTTACCTACATAGTAAACCTTTTAAATGTTAGGTTTCATAATAAAGAGTTTTTTGAGATTTGCTGTTTAAACAAAATTCTGTCATTTTAGAACACAAAGTACTTGCCCAAAATACAAAAATATCCTATTAGATAAAATAAATTTAATTCAAAGCAGGGTTTAACTCATTGTGCCATTACAGGTTACCAAGTTATGCCCAACCAGCAACAAAACTACCAAGGAATAGTTGGAGTTCAGCAACCCCAGAGTCAAAGCCTTGTTGGTGGCCAACCAAACGGCATTGGAAATCAGATTCAAGGAGTGGTCATCCCCTATCCTTCAGTGCCATCATATCAGGTATGTTGTCCCTCTCACCTACTTAGGGTAGAGATGATTTTAAATAAATGTATAGTTATAATGCATCTTCTCTCTTCTTTCAATAGAAATAATGCTCTATAATACATAACTTTATAGTCTTAACAGTTTTATTAGTCATAGCAGATTTGTTTTATCCTCATTTTATTACTTTAGTCATTCTCTTCATTAATTTTTAGAAAAAATATCTGAACCACATTGATGTTGGCAAGTAAATTTTGTCTGGCATTGTTTCTGTTTCCAAATATATAAGTATGTAAGCAAGTGTCTCATTCTATGATTCAGCTCCTTTAGAAAGTCTTTTTTTGAGGAGAAAGTGGAATGGGAGAGAAAATAGAGGTGGAGGTAGGTATTTGATATAGTGAGATAGAGCACAGACTATAAATCAGTGTTTCTAAGGTGGAGAAGATGGTGCAGTTTCCCGTGCTGGAACTGATTTTTCCCCCACTTAAATCTCAAAAAAGGAATGACGTGTCATGTATTAAAGATGACATGGATTTTAATTTATAGTTCTAAAGTAGAAATGCCTATTGTTTCATAAATGAGTCAGAGTTCTTTAGTATAATATGGCACATTTTCAAAAATTTGTTTAACCTTCATCTTTCTGGAATAAGTTGCGAGTGGGTTTGTTTTATTAGTCTCATGATTTTCTAATGTTAAGAAATCCAAAGACCATTTTCATTCATCTCAGCAAGGTAAAAACAGTCTAGCTGGGAAGATAAATGTTCATATATTTTATCTAAACATAATTAGTGATAGTATACAGACCAATAACTGAAGGAATTATGAAATACAGTCATGAAGAGATTAGGGACTTAATATAGAGGTCTTCTTGGAAGATATAAACCTTTAACTGCTCTTAAAAGAAAATTATGTGCATAAATTGGTGAATAATGGAGATGGAGAAGTAGATGAGCACAGGTGCTAGCATATTCCATTTAATTCCAGAAAATTAAAATTGAAATTAAAATGTAAAATGTGGAATTGTTAAGGACTCTTTTTTTAAGCACTAAGGGTATGTCTAGTTTCGAAATCCCTTTATTATAGAAAGCAAATAAGGAAAAAAGAAAAGATACATCATGAAACCAGATTTCACATCTTTCTCTCACATCCCCCTTGCTTTTAACTCCTTATCCTCTGTATGTGAGCCTAGGTACATGAGACTGCCCATCCCCTACTTCCTCCACAGCTAGACGTTAAACAGGATCAGTACCATGCCAGGAACTCTCCCTTCTCAAGAACCCTGGTCATGCTACCTAATCTAGTACATTGAGCTTCTATTAGATAAGATGCCCAGGCATTATTTAAATAAGAACTACCTTTAACCTTTAGTGGCTCATAGTCTAGTGCAAGAAGTATAATTTTTAAATGAATTACAACCCTGTTAGTATCATTTTTAAAAATGGAGCTAGATATTGAAAATGCTTCCAAAACAGTTATAATTTCTATAGCATGCTTTTTTATAAGCTATAAATTATTTTCTCAAGGTATTTCATGTAATCCTCACACTGGGTGAATGAATGGGAGAAGTATTGCTCTGACAAGCAATAAATGACAGCCTGCTTTATATTTCCTTCTACATTTGATAGATAAACTGGATAGTGATAAACTGTTATCTAGAAAATAAGCCAGAAAAGTCATCTGTCCTCGGTAGAGTATATCCTGTGGCTGTACATTCTCAAGTACTGTACCCTCTTTCATTTTTGTTTTTTTTCTTTACCACTAGTTACACATTTATTCTGTAGCTTCAGTCATCTAGATTGAGCTGTCATTTTTCATATATCTATATATATGTAGATACGGGCAGAAATAATAATCTCAGAATGTTACATTACCTCAAGTAGACAAAAAGACTGAACTATATTGTGTTATACAGAGTTGGATACATCAAACCAGTAATTTTCTCTTTGCAATAATTGAGCCAAATTGACAGTAATTAATAGATTACTGTGTGTTTTGAAAGGACTAGTTACATTTTAGAAATATAGGCAAGACTGGATAGGCAAGACTAGATAGGCAAGACTGGAAAGTTAATCACGGGGCCCAGATATAGAGAATAGTGATGTGATTAGAGCCAGAGAGCATGGGTTCGAATCCTGATTTACTTACTTACTAGCTATACATCCTTGGGCAAGTTACTTAACTGAAGTTTCCCCACCTATAAAACAGGTATGATAAAAGTATCTTATTAGGGTTGTTAGGAAGACTTGGTGTAATAATACATATAACATGTTTAGAACAAGTCCTGAATATGGTAGTAAGTACTCAGTAATGCTGACTTTCATTGTCATCACTATTACTAATATTATCATTGCTACTGCTATTGCTAACATCATCATTATAATTATCAGAAGATTTATTATATTGGCTTCATTTACCAGAATCACTCTAATTTGACTGTAACGTTGTGGCACATTTGTAAATTAAGAATCCATTATGCCTATGTGGTTTCTGTTTTAGAGACTATAGAAACTAGAGAATCAAAATACAGAAAAGAAGAATCCATAATGTTCTTGTGGCTTCTATGTAGATGATATAGAAAACAGAGAATTGAAAGATCCACTGTTCACCAAATGCCTACTGTGCTAGAACCTGTAAATGGAGATTATAACAAAGATAATACCTCCCCTGAGATGGAGTTGGCATTCTATTTTTTCAGATAAGGAACTAAAGGACATCAGGATAGTTAAGTCATTTGCCCAATGTCACATAGTAAAGTAATGAAGCTGATATCACATCTAGATATCTTAAGCTTCAAAGGTGACACTTTTTCCAATCCAGTATACCTCACTAGTGCCGTAACTGGATTTTACTTAGTATGTCAAATGGTATCCTTAGTTTGAAAGTTTCTTTTTTAAAATAGCTTTTACTTAGGGACGTAAGTCATAGCAGCTTTTTAAAAATAATTTAATGCTGCTAACCTACTGTAAATTGATAAATGCTAGCCAAAAACAATAGCTAGCTGAAAAGAACATAGAGATAATGTGGTAGTACTATGGCTCACTTATCAGGACAGCCTATCGGCAGTTTTAGCTTATCCTAACTGTTCATACTTGAAAAGCCTTGTGAAGACTAGAGACATTAACATTGGCAAGGTTTTGAAGAACCTTTTTCCCTTTAAATTGTCTTTCAAATTTTAGGTTTCACTGCCTCAAGGTTCTCAAGGAATTGCCCATCAGACTTATCAACAGCCTGTTATTTTCTCTAATCAATCTAATCAAGGATCTATGCCCACAACAGGAATGCCAGTTTACTATAGTGTCATTCCACCTGGCCAACAAAATAATTTAAGGTGAGTATGACTAAGAAACCTAATACTATAGTTTCTTATTGTTTATCAGGATTATGGTCTCACTGATTTTAAAGTTGCCTAAAAGTAAGGGGCATTACCTGAGATCACTATCTAATGTAGAATAGAAAAACTATGATACAATCTATTTTTCTAATATTTCTTTTAACAAAATCAGTATAAGCAAAGGATTCCATATGTATACTAAAGAAGAGTCAGATTTTCTCTTAAAATTAGGCCAGTCTCCTTTTACTTACCCAAATAGAATAAAATAGTTGGCCATAGACCTTGGAGTTCGGAGTGTTAATATTTAAGATTTTTATAGGAGTTTGGAGAGAATGTATTTCCTTTAACCTCAGCTACAGGATATCGTGCTGAAATTTTTCAGACTCTGGGGAGCTCATTTTTCATCTGTACATGGAGGGAAGTATATAAGAGAAACAAATGATAGTAACTATATTAAAGCTAGTTGTGTAGTATTCCATTAGCTATTTCAACTTAGAAGAGCAGAAGCTTCTCTGATAAGTTTAAAGTGTTAAAAATAGCAATCTTCCTTTGAATTGGGTACCTTTAATTTGTTGTTCAGAATGTTTTACAGTTCATTTATTCTCACAGCATCTCTGTAAGTTTGCCAGAGGGGCCTTGGTGCTCTTCTTAAGAAGGGATCCTTGGTTACAGTTGCTGATAAAAGGTTGCCACCCAATTATGGTTACAAATAGTATTAAGGGTAAAGAGGGAGTTGACATACTTGCTTCAGTGAATCCGCTTGGGTAATGGGCACTTGACAGTGATTTTATTGTCGGGGCCACACGCACACACCAGAAGAGCTCACGTGACTCTGTGGCTGCCACAGATTGAAGATGAAGCTTAGGCTTTTTAAACAGCAGGTTGGTTGTGGATCTCGCAGGCAGCTTTTGAGTTTGGTGTTGTAATGAGTCTTAGCTCTTTTGAGGTAGAGCTGCTATACAGTGAAAATAGAAATATAGACTGCGTTAAATTTCCTATTTGTTGTGTGAGTTTAAGTTCTATACTCTCAATCTGAGCCTCTTTTTCTAAGTTTGGGGTTCATAAGGCCAGTTCAGGTTCTGAATTGTCAATTAGAGGCAGAATTTTGTGTTAAAGCAGGTGAAATAGATGTGAAAAGTGCCGAATTACTTGATTTTTAAGCCAAAGTGTAACTTTTCATTTACCTGAAAGAAAATTACCACAGTAATCATTCTTTTGTAGGGCAGAGGCTGAGAGAAATAGGTATTACTTAATTAGACAACTCATTTGAGACCAAAAGACCTGTTTTACAAGTTACTTTCATAGGTCTACATGCCGGGTGGAAAGGCTTTCATGAAGGAAGGAGATGAAGCCTGTCAAATTCTATATAACATGGCTTAAAACATTCTTGTGTTTGTTATATTTATCAATCCTCTGAAACAAAAAAGATCTTGGCTACTTGACTTCTTAGAGAGCTGGCCCTGGGACATGTGTGTAGAGGTGAGAGAGCACAATTCCATACCCACTCTACTTTCAGCCTTATTTTAAGCATGATGGCAGAATTCAAAAGCTGTCAGGTAGATGCTGACAACTACACTTTGGAATGAACCATACATACTTTTAGTCTCTGGGCCTGCTTTTGCAAGGAAAATAAAAATTTGGACTTCTAACTTTGGCCTAAGGAATAGCTCGGAAGCATAGCAATTAAAAGATAAGTGAGATTCTCCAGCAACCTCTAATTTGAATCTTGATGAAAAGTCTTTGAAATTACTCATGGTTTAGGACTGTGACCTAGATGAGGCACACAAATTTGAAATAAGCTAGCTGTAATTGAGAGTAGTGATTGGTTACCATGTAACAAACTGGCATCGATCAGATTACCAGTGTGAGAAATAAAATGTGTTGCATGTAAAGCAGGAACATGTATCCTGTCATACTTGTATCCTATATCTTTTATGCTAGTAATTTGGTAGGAAGTCGGGTCACATACAGAATTGATTTCACCTATTGGGTAAAGAACATTTATTAACTAATGACTTTTTTCAAAATGTAGTAGCATTTTGAAAAAAGTCATTAGTTAATAAATGTTCTTTACAGAAGATTTTATTCTGGGCAGTATTTAATAAATAAATGGCCATAATTTTTTCAGATTTCCAACTTAAAGATTAATTGTTGGCATTTATTATTATTCAGATCATTGAATTACCATATAAGTGCTCATATATACAGACCATCCCTTCATAAAACTAGAGTTGCTAGCTTATATACCTTATATTTTATCTTACATATTCCGATATATTTATATGCATAGCAGAGGTTTGTCTGAATACTCATACACCTAGAACAGGCCTGGCCCAGAGGAGAAGCTTGATAAATCCAGACTGAATGAACATACTTCTTTAATGACAAAGGCCAGCTTGCACATATGTGTTTGTATGTATATGTAATTAATTCTCATTTATATACCATATTATTATCATTAATATTATTATTTTGTTTTTGTAACTTCTATATACTTTTTAAATTTTTCATTAGATTTTTTTATTACAAAATAAATTGTGCTTGTTGGGATACAAATAAAGCAATCAGTACAAAGATGTGTAAAAGGAAAGCTAATTGTCATTTCCCACTCTGCCCCACCTCTGGGTCACCAGTGCTCACAAACTGGTATACATTCTGTATTAGCCTCCTGCCCATACAAACATATACAGTTATAAATACACACATATTGGAATTGGGTGGTAGGTTCTAATGAAACAGACATTATCTTGCATTTTTCCCTAATAATATATTATGAATACTAGATGAGTAAATATTAGTCTAAAACATTATGGTTGGGGTTTTTTGTTGTTGTTTTTCTCATTTCTTCCAAACAATTTTACATAAATAGGATCACGTCATACAGGTAGTTTTTTGTTTTTCTGACTTCCTCCTCTCTCCTCATCCCTTCCTTTTCGATCATTTCCCCCACACACACAGGCTGGGTAACCCATGTTTCTATCCTTGATTGTATCCTTTTTCCTTTTTTTCCTTGCACCTAATCATATACTAGCATAGATATGGGTATGGAAACATGAGCAAAATTGATTAGCACAGACACATGAAGTGGAGTTTATAAATAATTTTACATATAAATTAGTCTACAGCTTGGTTTTTTTTTATGTAGTTGTATATCTTCGTGAATATGGTTACGATATTTATATATGGTGAGAGAATTTAGTTCATTCATATTTAGTATTGCAACTGATACAGTAGTTTTTTCTGCCAACTTATGTTTGTTTGTTTATTTTACCACATTGTACTTACAAATGCATGCCTCATTATTGATCATTCTGTCATTTTCTCAGAAGTCCAAATGTATGCCATATTCCTTGGGTCTCCTCATCATGGAATCTCACTAATATATCAGAGTATGAGATGGTCTAAATTAGCTACTTTTTAGATAATTGAGTTTCGTGCCATTAAACATTAGTTTTCAGGTAGCATGATGTAGTTAGAAAGAAGACAGGCTTTGGAATCAAACAAAACCTGACTTCAAGCCTGTGTGACTTTAGGCAAGTTAGTCTTTTTGCTCCTTGGTTTTCTCATTGTGAAATACAAATAATACCTCACAGGAATAGTGTGTAAGGTTATGTGTCTAGGACTTTGTGTATGGAAATTACTTATTCTAAAACATATACTTGCCTATGTTCTTAATACACTGAAAGTAGTGAAACTTTATTGCTGATTCAGAGCTATAATCTTAACCATTAGTGATTATATTGTGTCCTCCAATATTTTGAAGCATGTTGGGGGTCTTTTTATTTACACATACTCTTTGACTTACAATGGGGTTACATCCTGATAAACCCATCCTAAGTTGAAAATATCATAGGTCGAAAATGCATGTAATACATCTAACCTACCAAACATTTTAGCTTAGTCTAACCTAGTTAAACACTTATGTTAGCTTACAGTTGGGCAAAATCATCTAACACAGTGAACACAGTGTAGTATTGGTCGTTTACCCTCAGGTTCACGTGCCTGACTGGACACTACGGCTGGCTGCTGCTGCCCAGCATCACAGGAGCGTATTGTATAGCAGCATATCGCTAGCCTGGGAAAAGATCAAAATTCAAAGTACAGTTTGTACTGAATGTTTATGTCTTTTACACCATCATTAAATCAAAAAATCATAAGTCAAACCATTGTATGTTGAGGATTGACTGTACTTTCTAAACTTATATAGTTTCTTTCCTTGCTGTCAGTTATTGTCAGTTTAGCTGCTTTAAATCTGCCATGGAGTTACCAGAACTTAGTTTTTAAAAGAAAGGCTGTGAGTCAGATACTAGAGAAATCTACTATGAAAAAAGGTCTTGGTGTCTTTGAGGAATTTGTTACATCTGTTTTAATAGTTCTTGTGCCTTTAGTGCTTACCTGGTCTGTGCTTTGTTCCAGATTATTATGGCTAGACACTTCTTTGAAAAGCAAATAAGAAACCTGGAAGAAACTATAGAACATCATTAGTTTCTCCTTAAAGCAGTAAATATTTTTATTTTGGGTGTTATAAAGATGAGAATGAAAAATATGTACAGTTAATACTCATTGTGAATTTGTATTTACGAGTTTGCCTATTCACTAAAATTTATTTGTAATCCCAAAATAGATATTTGCAGTGCTTTCTCAGTCATTCACAGGCATGCACAAAACAGTGAAAATTTTAGACACCTGACATGCACATTCTCAGCTGAGGTCAAACAAGTTGACACTTTGCTCCTTATTTCAGCTCTCATTCTACAAGCAAGTATCTTTTTCATAGTCTATTTAGTACTACAGCTGTTTTCATTTTCATGCTCTTATTTGGTGGTTTTGCTGCTTTAAATGGCCCCCCAAGCATAGTGCTGAAGTTCTGCCTAGTGTTCCACAGCACAGGAAGGCTGTGATGTGTCTTACAGAGTAAATATGTGTTTGCGCATGATCAGTTGACAAAAATATTGTGACCAAAGGCTCTCTAACCTAAACCTGTATTTCCCGTAGGAATGACGACTCAGCATTTGCTAGTTCAGTGTTCACTTCACTTTATGGAACATAAGTGTTATGAATAATGAGAATCAACTGAATTTTCATGTCTAATACTGTGTTAGGAACCATAAAGATATGCAGAATCCATTAACAATATGAATTCATATTGTTTCAGCGTTTTAGTAATTTCCACTGTTAAAAGCCCACTAAATCTTACAAGCATGATGTTCAAGTAAAAAGTATAAAATTTGACAGATTTGTAGCCTTTGTTTGGCAGAGCACTAAAATGTTTGCTTTTCTTTCTAATGCCAAAGATTCACTGCAGCAAGAATTTACATGTTAAAAATATTCAGATATGGAAGAGAGGACATAGTCCTTATCCTTAGAGAGCTACAGTTTTTATGGAAAGCTAAACTTATGCATATGAAACAATTAGAAAGTCATGCAAAATGAATGTAAGGTAGGGATAATTTGAGAGTATTAAGGAACAAAGTATGTCTAGATACTAAGCATTTTGCTAACCAAATGTTATATAACATTAGCATTATAGTTTGAGCTCTGTCTGCCCAGTCTTCACCTTCAGTTTCATTCCTCCTAAAATGGTGTTTTTATTACAGAAAGCTGACAAATGCAAATAAAACCTTTCTTCCAAAATTTTTTCTTGCCCAAAGTTTTTACATATCTAGAACTTTGTCTTTCACAGTGTCCTTCTGAAAAAGACAAGAACATGTGTTTACATATAACGAGTATGAAACAGAAAAGGTTAACCATAGAATTTAACCTGAAGGCCTGAACTCTTCTTTCTCATTTCTAGGAAGCTGCCTTATTAATATTCAGCGATGCCTAATCTTGACAGCATGTTAGAATCACCTGTAGCACTCTTCCAGTCATAACCCCAGCCCTCTATAATCTCATTTCATCAGTCTGGGCCTGATATGAAAAGCCTGAACCATCAGTATCTTTTAAAGCCCTCCAGTTGATTCTTCGTGCAACAAGAGTTAAGACAACTGACCTACACTAACCAGCCCTCTAGTCTTATTTTCATCCACAGACTTTAGCTCTGCACAAGTAGCTATAACCCAGTAATATTTTACACATTTGCAAGAAAGTCATAATGTGTTTCATCGATTATTAGTAAATTTTCACCCAAGACCCAGTGTCTCAAGATAAAACTGTAAGTTACTCCATACCAAGTATAATAAATACCAGTTTGATAGATGGAAAGAATAGCTTAAACTTTAGAGTTTAGAGCTATACAGGCCTGATTCAAACAGTCTTATGTTTTTACCAAATAGACTATAATGGCCTTCACTCCTGTTACCAGATCATAAGAAGAAATAATATTTCTGTAGAACACTAAATGAGACTTTTATTTTGAAAAAAAAAAAAAAATTTCTTGGCTTGACTTGCTTAGCAGCCTCACTTTCTTATAGAGGCTCCTTATACAGAAAAGTGGAATTTGAATTATTTTTACTTTCAGGCCAACCTTTCGGTTATTGGTGACTTTTTATTTGGATTGTGTTTTTTGGATTGTGTTTATCGTGTTTTTATGTGCACTATGAAGACTTAGCATAGCTTAATACAAGTCGAGCGTCCTACCACTTTCAGCTAGCCATATATGTCAGGGAAACTAGGCTTACGTTTAATCATGGGATTATCTACTCAGTCTTTGATATGGAGAGAAAATTAATTTCATTCCTACAGAGTCTTCAAAAGCAGCAAGCTAGTTGGAGAATATCTTCAAAATGCTCTCATTTTAGTGGGTTTTTTTTCTATTTTACGCATTTTTCCATTTTTATTTTGAAACTCAAAAGGAGACTATACCTTTGTCTTTCATCTGTCATCTCAAAGGACTAGCATAGAGAGAAAAACTTAAGAGACTATAACCTTTATATCTTAGAACTCTCTAAAAAACACTTCAAAGAATCGTTATGAAATAATGAAAAAGAAAATCTGCTTTTAAGTCTTTCCCTTTTTTCTCCCCACAGTCTGTTTTTCCTCATTTTTGTATCCTAATATTCTTCTAGTGTGCCCTTTGTCCTACTTCTGGAACCTGTTATGGATTCATTTTATTTCTCCTAAACTTCTATTTTTACATTTAATTTTTTTTTTTTTTTATATTTACAGCATTTATTGAAAAAAAGCCGTGTACATTTTCAGTTTTTTGTTTGCCTCAGCCATCCTTTGAAATAATTGTTGATAACAAAGTCTCAATCTGAACTATACCTTTTAGAGAAGTTTCACTTCTGGTATTAATATAAAAGAAGTTGTTAACACCTAGCCTAGAGAAAAAAATACAATACAAAAGTTACTTTTGACTTGAAACTAATTTAAATAAATAAATTTATTTTTAAAAAGTTACTTTTGGTGCTAAAACATTACCTTTTAGAACATTCATTTTTTTCATTGGGTATAACAGCTTTTTACTATTTTTATAGGCATGTATTTATCAGCAAAATTAATTAGTAAATTAAGTTTTACTGACAAAAACATTGTTAAATGAGAAGAGGATGCTATAGCTTTTTCATTTTTTATGAACCCTCTAAAAATGAGTGATAATAGTGATATTTTAGATTGAAGTTATTTTGAAGTAGATACTTTTAAAGAATCGGGATGGGGAAGGTAATATTTCATGCAAAAAGCTCTTCATTTTGTGCCTAAGTAAACTGGTCATACTTGCGGCTCTTAGTCTCTATCAATGAGTTTCTAGTGTTGAAAAATACCCATCAAATTTTCTACATTCGGTTTTTGTCTGTTAAAAATCTTTTGACTGTTTAACTTGTTTGGGTCTTTCTGATTATACATATGATGTAGTCATTGTAGAAAGTTTGAAAATAGAAGAAAATTTCAAAATGTAAAAAGTGTGAAAAGGCAAATCAGCTGCAGTCTCACCACCCAGAGATAATCATTGTTAAATTTTGGTGCACTTCACTCAACTCAATTTTCAGTGTACATATATGTGACTCAGGTTTTAAACCTTGTATTTTCTATATTTTTAATTGTATTATTCATAAGCTCTGGTTTAAAAATTAAACCATATAAAATACATAGAATAAAATATTAAAGTTCAGGCTTACCCATTGCCCTTAGTGCAAAGCAATTACTGCTACCAAAATAATCACTGTTTAGAGTCTGATGTGTATCTTTCTAATACTTTTATTACTTTTAAGTATATATGTCAAAAGGTTGTAGTTTGGTGTTTTTCTTTTTGAGGTAGAGAGGTTAAGAATGTTTTTATTTGTGTCAGTGTATCCGCACGTGTAGAATTATTTTTATGAATATTTTATTCTGCAGCATGTTTGTTTGTTTCATTAAACATCTTTCCTGAACATCTTTGTACAGAATATCTGTATTTTTTCTTTTAAG
>NW_011888798.1:9417382-9420670 GCF_000151845.1 Pteropus vampyrus | reverse complement strand
TTAATCATGGGATTATCTACTCAGTCTTTGATATGGAGAGAAAATTAATTTCATTCCTACAGAGTCTTCAAAAGCAGCAAGCTAGTTGGAGAATATCTTCAAAATGCTCTCATTTTAGTGGGTTTTTTTTTCTATTTTACGCATTTTTCCATTTTTATTTTGAAACTCAAAAGGAGACTATACCTTTGTCTTTCATCTGTCATCTCAAAGGACTAGCATAGAGAGAAAAACTTAAGAGACTATAACCTTTATATCTTAGAACTCTCTAAAAAACACTTCAAAGAATCGTTATGAAATAATGAAAAAGAAAATCTGCTTTTAAGTCTTTCCCTTTTTTCTCCCCACAGTCTGTTTTTCCTCATTTTTGTATCCTAATATTCTTCTAGTGTGCCCTTTGTCCTACTTCTGGAACCTGTTATGGATTCATTTTATTTCTCCTAAACTTCTATTTTTACATTTAATTTTTTTTTTTTTTTATATTTACAGCATTTATTGAAAAAAAGCCGTGTACATTTTCAGTTTTTTGTTTGCCTCAGCCATCCTTTGAAATAATTGTTGATAACAAAGTCTCAATCTGAACTATACCTTTTAGAGAAGTTTCACTTCTGGTATTAATATAAAAGAAGTTGTTAACACCTAGCCTAGAGAAAAAAATACAATACAAAAGTTACTTTTGACTTGAAACTAATTTAAATAAATAAATTTATTTTTAAAAAGTTACTTTTGGTGCTAAAACATTACCTTTTAGAACATTCATTTTTTTCATTGGGTATAACAGCTTTTTACTATTTTTATAGGCATGTATTTATCAGCAAAATTAATTAGTAAATTAAGTTTTACTGACAAAAACATTGTTAAATGAGAAGAGGATGCTATAGCTTTTTCATTTTTTATGAACCCTCTAAAAATGAGTGATAATAGTGATATTTTAGATTGAAGTTATTTTGAAGTAGATACTTTTAAAGAATCGGGATGGGGAAGGTAATATTTCATGCAAAAAGCTCTTCATTTTGTGCCTAAGTAAACTGGTCATACTTGCGGCTCTTAGTCTCTATCAATGAGTTTCTAGTGTTGAAAAATACCCATCAAATTTTCTACATTCGGTTTTTGTCTGTTAAAAATCTTTTGACTGTTTAACTTGTTTGGGTCTTTCTGATTATACATATGATGTAGTCATTGTAGAAAGTTTGAAAATAGAAGAAAATTTCAAAATGTAAAAAGTGTGAAAAGGCAAATCAGCTGCAGTCTCACCACCCAGAGATAATCATTGTTAAATTTTGGTGCACTTCACTCAACTCAATTTTCAGTGTACATATATGTGACTCAGGTTTTAAACCTTGTATTTTCTATATTTTTAATTGTATTATTCATAAGCTCTGGTTTAAAAATTAAACCATATAAAATACATAGAATAAAATATTAAAGTTCAGGCTTACCCATTGCCCTTAGTGCAAAGCAATTACTGCTACCAAAATAATCACTGTTTAGAGTCTGATGTGTATCTTTCTAATACTTTTATTACTTTTAAGTATATATGTCAAAAAGTTGTAGTTTGGTGTTTTTCTTTTTGAGGTAGAGAGGTTAAGAATGTTTTTATTTGTGTCAGTATATTTTTCCGCACGTGTAGAATTATCTTTATGAATATTTTATTCTGCAGCATGTTTGTTTGTTTCATTAAACATCTTTCCTGAACATCTTTGTACAGAATATCTGTATTTTTTCTTTTAAGTTGGAATAGGTAGAAATCAGTTTGAATAAGAGGTCAGACTAAGGAATTTGTATCTTAGACTCTTAATAATAGCAAATAATTGTGGTTTCTAAAGCTTGATATTGATGTGATAAAGTTTATCTTTAAAAAAAATGAATTTAGTAGCAGTTATTGAGGTGGATTTTAATTGGGCAGAGACCACAGGCAGAAGGATGTCATAATGTAAGCATCAGGTAACAGGATCTCGTACTGTGGCGGGAGCAGTAGAAAGGGGATATATCTGAGAGGCACTTTGAAAGAAGAAATGAACATTTGGTGATATTATAAATGAGGATTAAAGAAAAATGTGAGGTATCTTGATGGAGAATGTCCCACTAGCAACAGTAGAGCCTTGGGGTTGGTGATTAATGTGATTGTAATTTGGGTATTGTTTACTTTAAAATACCTAGTAGATCTAGGGTCAACAAACTTTTCCATAACAGCCCAGACAGGAAATATTTTAGACCTTATAGGCCAAGATATGAAACTGTAGATACTATTTTAGGTATTTTTATAAAAAAGAGAGAAAATAAATTTCCAGATATTTTTATTGACAAAATTCAAAATTTAATAATTGAGCATAATTTTTTTTAATACAGGTCTACTAATGAATGGACTTACTTTAGGTGAGAATAACATTTCATGTAATTGGGGTTCAAAGTTGGTGTTCTCTGTCATCAAATTGATTGCAAATGGTTATCTGAAAAAAACCATTCTTAGCTTGTGGGCCATTCAAAATCAGACAGTAGGCCAGAATTGTCCAAGTGGCCAGAGTTTGTAAACCTCTATACTATATGACTAATAGACAGCAAAAAAAAGACCACGAGGAAATGGTCTGACATAAAGACTGACAGCATAGGGAAAAAGTGATATGGAAGGCAGCATACAAGGGGATTTTAAAGATTAGCAGGCAGATGTTGCTGGAGAGGATGAAGGGCAGGAACATTAAATGTAACAAGAAAAGTCATTTGTAACCTTCAAGTAGTATGTGATAGATTAAAGAACTCTAAGAAGGAAATGACAAGTTTAGACAGTTAATGAAGTCTTCTGGAAAAAAAGGTCAAGAGTATTTATTCAAAATAGGTAGTACTTTTTTGAAAGGTAGAAGGGAAAGAATTTGTATAAATGAGTAATTCAGATAATAAAATATATATATTTAAAACATAAGAAAAAGAGTAAATCTTTTAATCTACCCTGCCTATTTTTGAATTAATTTACAGCTTTCTTCCTCAAGTAAATTTTAACCTTTTCCAAATTGTTTCTTAAAGTGCACAGTGACTTTATTCACAGCCCAAGATTTCGAGTGGCTTGCCATTTTATTTGATATTTCTCCAGGCCATAGGTAACCTAGATAATGAGCAATCCCCGGAGATAGGCCAAGTTTAGGAAGCAAAAGAAGTTTGTCTTGGAAGTACCCTTCTTAGGTATTCTGTATATTTATTTTATGAATAATTTCTGTGGCTTGGGGTGGCTTGGGAGTGTGCTGACTTCTGTATTTTACTTACTGGTGTTGGGGACAATATGAGACATGTTGATGAAAG
>NW_011888798.1:9409859-9417332 GCF_000151845.1 Pteropus vampyrus | reverse complement strand
GAATAATTTCTGTGGCTTGGGGTGGCTTGGGAGTGTGCTGACTTCTGTATTTTACTTACTGGTGTTGGGGACAATATGAGACATGTTGATGAAAGGATCTTAATAATCTACATCCTCTTGACTTTCATATCCAGCCAAGATGAAGCAATAGAGACCGGATTTATCCTACCTTAACTTTAAAACAAACAAACATGAAACAGCAGTTTTCATTAGGCAGCAAAGAACTGTAAACTCTGGAAAACAAAATGAGTCTTATGATTTCCCCAGCCTCCTGCCGAGAGATAATATCCTAGCCATAGCTCAAGGAGGAGGAACCCAAGCAAAGCCTCTCTCCCTAAGTTAAGGCATTAGAGTTAGGAGTTAGAGGAAGCCAAGGTGGCTAGAGTTTCCCCAGAGAACTGAAGAAGAGAGAGCTACGTAGAGAGCTGTGGTGATCTGCAGACAGGCCCTTTTGAGTCTCAACTGATTGCTGATCACTGCATGTATGTGCAAAAACTACACAAGGCCAGGAAAAGAATCACTCAGAAGGAACAGGCAGGACAATCCCTAGAGCTCACACAAGGACAGGAATAGTTTATGTTCCTATCAGCCAGTGTGTCGACTTCAAAGGATATTATCTCAGTAGTAGGGAGAAATTAGCCCTAGAATAGAGGCTGCTCTTGCCCTGTCTGTAAAAAGCAAGACCCAAAAGGATTAAATTATTTCCAGGTAACTTAACTGGCCCAGGACAAAGCTCAAAAATATTGTTACAAAATACATGAATATCCAACACTCAACAAGGTTAAATTCACAAAGCCACCATCCAGTAAAAAATTATCAAGTATGCAAAGAAGTAGGAAACGAAGGTCACGAATGAGAAAAATCGGTCAATTGAAACTGAAACAGTACCAATACATAAAATTCAGAGAGGGAAACGGGGCTGATAAAAATGAATAGAGCATCATTGTGCCTCAAGGGGCCTGATACATGTGCCGTTGGCACCCTCAAAAGAGGAAAGAAGGGAACAAAAAGTATTTGTAATAAGTAATGGCTGAAATTTTTCACGATTTATGACCGTTATAAACCTATAGATCCAGAAAGTTCAATAAAGTCCAAGCAAAAGAAACATGAAGGAAACAAATTTCCAAAAAAAAAGTTATCATAAAGAGAAAATTGTAAAGGCATCCAGAGAAAAATGACACATTATAGAGGAACAAAGATAAGAATGGCATCCGACTTCTTGTTAGGAAAAATACGAGCCAGAAAATGGTGTCACAGCATCTTTATTTCAAGTTGGAAAAAAGAACATAGGATTCTATACCTGTAAAAATATTTTTCAGAAACTAAAGTGAAATAAAGATGATTTTAAACATGCAAAAGCTGAAAATTAATCACCCAGCTGACCTGGACTCAAGAAATGTTAGTCTTTCAAACAGAAAGAAAATTATACCAGATAGAAACCGGCTCTACACAAAAGAAGAAAATGAAATATCAAGCAATATACAGGCTAGAAAATCACATGTCTGCAAAAGGATTTGTTAGGGATTATATCACGAAATCTCAAACCTCAGTGGGAAAAAAAAAGAACACCTTGGAAAACAGGTTATTTAAAAAGTAAACTTACACCAACCATATGATCCAGCCACTCCACTTCTAGGTGTTTAACCAAGAAAAATGAAAACTGGTACCAACCCATATGTCCAGTAACAACTGAATGGATAAACTGTGGTGTATTCATCAATGCCATTATTAGTTAGCAGTAAAAAGATTTAACTATTGATACATACAACAACTTGGGTGAATCACAATTATCCAGAGTAAAGAAAGGCCAAAGATATACGATTTCATTTACATAAAATTCTAGAAAATGTAACCTAATCTCTTAGGTGACAGAAAGCAGATCAGTGTTTGTTGGGGATTGGGGAAAACATTTGGAGTGGAGTTGATAAAGAAGAAAGGAGGGAGGGGTTACAAAGGAGCGTGTGGCAACTTTGGGGGTTGGTGATGGTTTCGTGGTGCATACATATGTCAAAACTTATAAAATTCTATGCTTACGCCAGTTTATTTGCCATCATTTATACCTCAGTAAAGCATGTAAAAGTAATCTTGGTCTTTCTGTACCAAAAACTAGTTTTATTTAAAGTGAAGAGAAAAGCTATAAAACCAACAAATCTTTAAAAATGAGTATTTTTAAAGGAAAATATACCACAGGGCATTTAACAGAAATAAAGATTGACTAATACTAAGTGATTTTAAAACCTGTTACAGAATCATTTTGAAAATGAATTTTTAAAAAATTTAATTAAACATTAAAAGTAAATGCCTAAAAATAATTTTAACAAAATATGTGTAAAAACTATGAAGAAAACAAAACATTGAAACTAAACACCTCGTGCTACTAGGTTTATATCTTAAAATAGAAGTTGGCAGTGGCCCACAAACTAAATATGGTGCATAAGCAAAGAATGGTTTTTAAATTTTTAAAGGATAATTTAAAAAATTATCAACGGACACCATATATATATATATAGATAGATATAGATATAGATATAGATATTCCACAGGATATATATATATATATCCTGTGGAATATCAATATATACACAGGCTGGCCCTTTATAGAAAAAGTTTACCAGCCCTCTGCCTTAAAAAAGAAATTTCGCAGATGTGTACCAGACACCTGTACTTGAATGTTTGTAGCAGCAGTGTTTACTCCAATACTGGCAGCAACCCAAATAGAATGGAATAGAATGGATAAATATATTATGGTGTATCATTAGAGCATCTCCTCTACAACAGCTAGAGGCACATGGTTGGGGAAGGTATGGAGACTTCTAAGATATTAGTGATGTTCTGTATCTTAATTCAAATGGGTTTCACAGTTCTTCATTTTATAATTCTTAAAATGAAGTATAGTAATGTCTGGGCATTCCTATTACATGTATATTTTTTAATCCCCCAAAAAGTAACTATGGGGGAAGACTTTAGGAGATAAAAGCCAAGAGAATGGAAGGTGAGGAATTAGAGACAGTGAATAGGAATAACTTTTGAGGAGAGAATAAGACACCTAGTTAACAGTACTACGCATAGAGACGAACATTGCTGGTTGCTTAGGCATATGAAGCTCATGTTTCTGTAAATCGGTCTGACAATATTTAACAAAACTGCTGTACTTTTTATTCTGCAATTCTGCCTCTAAAAATTTACCACAAATATATTCCTTCCCCCAATTAAAATTGCTGCAAAACAAGTTATAATGGTGCTGCTACTAATAGGAAAATTCAACAAAAATGGTCCAAAAGAACTATGGAATAACCTTCAAATAGTTTAAGCTTCCAATTTTCTTTTTTTTTTTTTTCTGCTCTTGATTAAGTTTGGTTTAAATTATAGTGAAATTTGTTTATTTGTCACAGATGGTAAATCAGACAATGGAACCAGTGAGTTTCAAAGTGTTTGTTCTATGTTAACTGCTACAATGTCTTTAAAACAGAAGAATTAAGTGTGTGATATTCAAATTACTAGTCCCCGAATGGATTGTATTGATTACTTAAAGCATCTTTAGGGAACACAGCACATGTCTACAAAGTAATGTTAGTAAGTTCAGGAAGCTTGTTTAACTATCATTGGCAATAAGACGTCAGGTGGTTTAAAAAGGCAGAAAACCAAATGACTTCCTAGCATACCTTGCCAGTTGTCCCTAAATTTTCAAAGACATCAACTTTAGTAGCCACTGAAAGGTGTAGCAGATGTGAGACTTGCATTTCAAATGAATTAATTACTGCTTGAGAAGAATACACAGGGTCCTATTCTCATCAAAAAAATAATAATTTGAAATAGCAATTGTGATATTTTCAAAACCATAAAGAAAAGAGAAGCATAGTGGCAATAACATTTTTATGTAGTGTTTCCCATACTTTTTCCTAAATCATCAACCTTTTTGTGGGCAGTTTCATATACTAGGACTTCTTTGTGAATACATTTTATACACCATTTTTGTCCATTCTGCCATTTCCTTATTTATTTGTCGGTGGCATTGTTGAGATAAAATTCACATACCAGTTTACCCACTTAAAGTATACAATTTAATAGTTTTTGGTATATTCATGGATGTGTAACCATCACCACAGTCAATTTTAGAATATTTTCATCACCTCAAAAACCCTGAGGTGAAAGCAAACCAAATTCCCATCAACAGATAAATAGATAAAAGAAATGTGGTATAGACATACAATTGAGTATTACTCAGCTTTAAAAAGGAACAAAATTCTGACACATGCTACAATGAGGATGAATCTTGAAGATGTTATGCTTTGTAAATTAAGCCAGTCGCAAAAGGACAGATATTATGTGAGTCTACTTATATGAGGTACCTAAAGTAGCCACATTCATAGAAACAAAGTAGAGTGGTGGTTGCCAGGAGCTGGGGAAAGGAAAAACGAGGAGTTACTGTTTAATCGGTACAATTTCAGTTTTGCAAGATGAAAAGAGTTCTGGAGTTAGATGGTGGTAATGACTATACAACAGTGTGAATGTATCTAATAGCACTGAACTGCACGTTTAGAAATGTTTATGATGGTAAATTATATGTATTTCACCACAACTAAATTTTTTTAATGTGAACATACTGATGAAGAAAAAAGGGAAGAAACTCTGTACTCTTCCCCTATCACCCTCTGACCCCTCCACCACCACCATCTCCCAGACACAAATCTAACTTTCTCTCTCTATAGATTTCCCCGTTATAGACATTTCTTATGAGTGGAATGATATGTAGTCTTGCGACTGGTTGCTTTCACTCAGCATGTTTTTAAGTTTCATCCATGTGGTAGCATACATCAGTAGTTTGTTTCTTTTTATAAAAGCTAAATAATATTACATTGTGTGGATATACCACATTGTGTTTATCCATCTGTTAGTCGATGGTCATTTGGGTTGTTTCTACCTTTTGACTGTTATAAATAGTACTGCTATAAACATTAATTTGTAAGTTTTTATATGGACATACATTTTCATTTCTCTTAGGTGTATACCTAGGAGTGGAATCTCTGGGTCATATGGTAACTCTGTTTTAATCATTTAAGGAACTGCCAGACTGTTTTTCAAAGCAGCTGCACCATATTACATTTCTATAAGCAATGTTATGAGTCATTCAATTTCTCCACATCCTTGCCAACACTTTTTAATTATCTGACTTTTTTATTAGAGCAATTCCAGTGGGTGTAAAATGGTTTCTCATTGTGATTTTGATTTCTCTGACAACTAATGATATTGATGAACTTTTCAGGTGCTTATTAGTCATTTATATATCTTCTTTGAAGAAACATCTGTTCCAGGCCTTTACCCAATTAATTGATTATGTGTATTTTTGTTATTGAATTGTAAGAGTTCTTTATATATTTTGATACAAGTCCCTTAGCAGATAGATGACTTGCAAATATTTTCTCCCATTTCGTGGGTTGTCTTTTTACTTTATTGATGCAGTCATTTCAAATACAAGGATTTTTAACTTTGAAGTCCTGTTTATTGATTTTTCTTTGGTTGCTTGTGCTTTTGGTGTCATATCAAAGAATTCATTATCAAATCCAAGATTGCAAATATCTTGTAATTTTTGTCTTTGTCTTTATGTCTATATTTTCTTCTAAAAAATTTATAGTTTTCTGACATTTAAATCTTTGATCCATTTTTAGTTAATTTTCTTTATGGTATGAGACAAGCATTCAACTTCATTCTCTTGCACATGGCTATCACAGAACATTTGTTAAAAAGACACCCCCTTATTGAAAATCGTATGATCGTAGATGCCTGGATTTATTCCTGGACTCTCAATTCTGTTCTATTAAATTATATGTGTATCCTGTGCCAGTGCCACATTATATTGATGAAGTTTGAAATTGAGATGTGTGAGTCTTCCTTGTTCTTTAGCAAGACTGTTTTGGCTATTCTGGATCCCTTGCAATTACATGTGAGTTGTACGATCCCCTTGTCATTTTCTACAAGGAAGTCAGCTGGGATTCAATGAGTATTGCTTTGAATCTGTAGGTTAATTTGGAGTATTGGCATCTTAACTACGTTGTCTTCTATTCCATGAACATGGGATGTTTTCCACTTATTTAGATCTTTACTTTCTTTCAACAATGTTTCTATGGTTTTCAAAGTTAATTTTATACTTCTTTTATTAAATTTATTCCTGGCTATTTTATTCTTTTTGACAATATAAATGGAATTGTTTTCATTTTATTTTGATCGTTTATTGCAAGTGTATAGAAATGCAATTTATTTTTGTACATTGATCTTGTATACTGTAACCTTGTTGAACTCATTTACTAATTATAATACTTTTTGAATGGATTTCTTGGGATTTTCCATATACACAATGTTATTTGTGAAGAGATAGTTTTGTTTCTTTATTTTTTCAATCTGGATATCTTTTTGTTTCATTTTCTTGCCTAATTGATCTAGAACCTCAGTACAATGTTCAATAAAAGTAGTAAGAATAGACATTTTTGCCTTGTTCATGATTTTAGGAGGGAGCATCTAGTTTTTCACCTTAAGTATGATGTTAGCTGTAGATTTTTCATAGATACTTTGTATCAGGTTGAAGAAATTTCCTTCTATTGTTTGTTCAATATTTTTATCATAGAAGAGTGTTAGATTTTAAGTATATTTTCTGTACCTATAGAGATGGTCATGTGATTTTTTTTCTATTGATATCTAGTACATTAATTGATTTTTAGATATTAAATGACCCTGGCATTCCTGAGATAAATCCTACTTGGTCTTGGTATATAATTCTTTTTATATGTTGCTGGATTCATTTTACTAATATTTTGTTAAGGATTTTTGCACCTGTATTCATAAGAAATATTGGTCTGTTGTTTTCTTGTGTTAGTACTGGCGTAATTCTAGCCTCATAGAATGAGTTGGGAAGTATTCTCTACCCATTGGAAGCATTTATGAAGAATTGTTCTTTAAATGTTCGATAGAATTCAGTGGTAATACCTTTTATGCCAGGGCTTTTGTATGTGTGCGTGTGAGTTGTTTTTGATTACTACTTTAATCTCTGTATTTGTTATTGGGTTATTCAGATTATCTATTTCTCCTTCAGTTCATTTTGGTAGCTTGTATATTTCTAGGAATTTGATCTAATTTTTTGGTATGTGGTTTTTCATAGTGTTGCCTTTTTTTTCAAAATTATTTTTTTTTAATTTTAGTTTCAAGTATACGGTACATTGGTTAGACATCTATATAGTTTGTAAAACGATCCCCCCAATTGCTCCCTCCCTCCTCTGATCCTCGTTCTAGCCATTATATTCATTCTAATTGTATCCCCTACGCTGTGCTCCCCATCCCCGTGTCCATCCATCAGCTACTAATTTGTACTTCTTTAACCCTTCACCCCATTCTCCCAGCTCCCCAAATTCCCCTCCCCTCTGTCTGTCACCAAATTGTCCACTATATTTGTGAGTCTATTTTTGATTAATTTGTTCTTTTTAT
>NW_011888798.1:9409478-9409809 GCF_000151845.1 Pteropus vampyrus | reverse complement strand
ATTCTCCCAGCTCCCCAAATTCCCCTCCCCTCTGTCTGTCACCAAATTGTCCACTATATTTGTGAGTCTATTTTTGATTAATTTGTTCTTTTTATTCCTTAGATTCCGCATATAAGTGAAATCATATAGTGTTTATCTTTCTTTGTCTAACTTAAATACTTTCTAGGTCCATCAAAGCAATATCTTTTTCCATCCCCGTCCTTTTAGTCTGCGTCTCTTAATCTGAAGTCTCTTACAGGCAACATGTAGGGGTCTTGTTTTCCTTTCCATTCATCCACTCTTTTAGTTGGAGCACTTAATTCTTTTCCATTTGAGGTACTTATTGATAGGA
>NW_011888798.1:9379507-9409428 GCF_000151845.1 Pteropus vampyrus | reverse complement strand
CTTTCTAGGTCCATCAAAGCAATATCTTTTTCCATCCCCGTCCTTTTAGTCTGCGTCTCTTAATCTGAAGTCTCTTACAGGCAACATGTAGGGGTCTTGTTTTCCTTTCCATTCATCCACTCTTTTAGTTGGAGCACTTAATTCTTTTCCATTTGAGGTACTTATTGATAGGAATGTAGTTGTTACCATTCTTTATTCCTGTTTTTGATAAATATATTTTCTTCTTAAAGAAGTCCCTCCAACATTACCTGGAATTCTGGCTTGGTGGTGATAAATTCTTTTAGATTATTTTTGTCTGGGAAGCTCTTTATCTGTCCTTCAACTCTAAATGATTGCTTTGCTGGATAAAGTATTCTTGCTTGCAGATCCTGGGTCTTCATCCTGTCAAATATTATTTGCCAAGCCCTTCTGTCCTGAATAGTTTCTTTGGAGAAATCAGCTGCTAGTCTTAAGGGTGTTCCCTTATAAGTAACTATCTGTTTTTCTCTTGCTGCTTTCAATATTCTTTCTTTGTATTTAACCTTTGGCATTTTAATTATGATGTGTCTTGGTGTGGGCCTCTTTGGATCCCTGATGTTTGTAATTTTCTGAGCTTCCTGGGGTTTTATGTCCATTTCCTTCACCAGGTTAGGGAAGTTTTCCATCATTATTTCTTCAAACAGCTGTTCAACATCTTGATTTTCTTCAGTTATGCTGATCAGGCAGATATTTGGACCCTTATAGTGTCCCATATGCTCCTTAAATTATTTTTATAGTCTTGGCATCTTAACTCTTGTCGCCATTCTGACTGAGTGTCCTTGGCTTTCCTGTCCTCTAGATAGGACATTTGATCCTTTTCTTTATTCATTTTGTTTATTCTTTTGTTTATTCCATTTAATATACTTCTCATCTCAGATAATGTGTTTTTCATTTCAGACTGGTTCTCTTTTATAATTGCCATTTCCATTTTTATATATTTTGTCTCTTTGTTGAAGTTCTCACTGAATTTAACCAAAAGTTCATTGAGCATCTTTATAACCAGTGTTTTGAGCTCTGCATCTGTTAGATTACTTGACTCCATAATATCTGGATATCTGTTCTGTTCTCTCATAGGGTTTCTGTTTTTTTGTCCTCCCATTTTGGCTGCCTTTCCGTGTCTGTTTCTGTGTACTAAACAAAGCTCCTAAGTCTCCTGGTCTTATTAGCATAGATTTGTGAAGTAGGTAACCAATAGCACAGTCTTGAGAGGGGCTCAGCTACATGCCAAACTTAGCCCAAGTCTCTCCCCCTCCAGGGCCACCTGTTAAGATTCAGCAAGCAATCCACAGATGCTGTGCTTATAGTTGCCTCAAAAGGCCACGCCAGAAACCGAGGCCAGCTGCCTCCAGGGTGAGTCTACGTGCTGCTCAGCAAGGAACACCTGACTCGCTGAGGACACACCTGGATGTGGCTTGGGTGGGGCTGCACATTGGGGGCGGTGGGGTTTCAGGGAATCCTCTGGGCAGAGCGACCTCTGTTATCCAGTCTAATGACCTTACAGTAATGGTAGCGCTGTGTCCCCACACTGAGAGTAGGGAGGGCTCAACAGGGAACAATGGATACCACTGGCACTTCTGTATAGGGCGAGTCTCCCCTAGCCCCTCACTCTGATAGTGTCTCCCTGTAGCCTAGTCAGCACTGGTGCTCAGAGTGAACAGGTCCGTCAACGCGAAAATCCGCTCACGGACCCGGCCCCTTTAAGAGGCTTCTGCCGCTGCCACAGCCTCCATCTCACTCAGCTGCTGGGACCAGGCAGTTCCACGTCCTTGTCCCATCCTACCTTCTGCTGTTGCAGGGTGCTTTCTTGGATTTCTCTCTAGTGGTATGGCTTGTTCATCTAGATCCCAGGCAATTTTTCCTTGCTGCTGCTCCTTGTTTCCGTCACAACTTTGATTTGGTCGCCAGAGGAATGAACAGAGCCTCTATCATCTACGCCATTTTGGTTGCCTCTATAGTGTTCCTTTATTATCCTTTTTATTTCTGTAGAGTCAATAAAAATCTCCCCTCTTTGTTGCTGTTTCTAATAACTTTAGTTTTCTTATTTTTTTTTCTTGGTCAGTCTAACAAAATGTTTGTCAGTTTTGTCGCTCTATTCAGTGCACCAGCTTTTGGCTTTAATTACTTTTTCTCTTGTTTTTCTCTTCTCTACTTTGTTTATTTTCATTGTAATCTTTATTATTTACTTTCCTCTACTTGCTTTAGGCTTGGTTTGCTTCACCCACCCCCAATGTCTTAAGATGAAAGTGTAGGTTATTGATTTAAGATCTTCCTTCCTTAATATAGTCATTTACAACTATAAGTTTCCTTCTGAGCACTACTACATCTGCATCCCATAAGTTTTGGTTTGTCGTATCTTTATTTTCATTCATCTCAAAGTATTTTCTGGTTTCTCTTTTGATTTTTCTCTTTGATCTATTGGTGGTTTAGAATTGTGTTGTTTAATTGTCTCAAATTTTTTTCTGCTATTGATTTTTAATTTCATTCCATTGTGTTTGAAAAAAATACTTTGTATTATTTCTATTTTTTTAAGTTTTTAAGTTGTGTTTTATCGCCTGGACAGTGTTTTTTGTGCACTTGAAAAGATTGTGTACTTTCTTGTTGAATGAAGTGTTTTGTAGATGTCGTTTTGGTCTGATTGTCTTAAAGTGTTGTCCACGTCTTCTGTTTCCTTGTTGTTGTTCTGTTCATTATTGAAGTATCCAGTTATCATTGAATTGTCTATTTCTCCATTTCCATCAATGTTTGCTTCAGGTATTTTGGTGCTTCTTTATTAGGGGATGATATGTTCATAACTTTTATTTTTATTATTGACTCTTTTTCATTATGAAATGTTTTCTTTATCTCTCAAAAATTTTTTGTTTTAAAATCTAGTTTGTCTGACATTAACAAATACTCTAGTTTTCTTATGGTTACTGTTCACATGATGTATCTTTTTCTGTTCTTTTACTTTAAATCTCCTGTGGACAACATATAATTGGATTATTTCTTACCCTTCTGACAATCTGTCTTTTGATTGAATTGTTTAATCCATTTACATTTAATGTTAATTATTGATGATGTTGACTTATGTCTGCCATTTTGCTTTTTGTTTTCTATTTCATGTGTTTTATTCCTCCTTTTCCTGTTTTCTTTTGCATTAAGCAAATATTTTCTAATGTAGCATTTTAATTTCTTTAATGATTTTTTTACTTTTTTGAGTATTTTGAGTTTCTCTAGGATGTACTGTATACATTTTAACTTACCCAAATCAGCTGCTAATTTATACCAGCTTAATTCTAGTAATATATAGAAAAGTTACTCTTATATAGCTATATTCTCTTCATGCTTTTTGTGGTGTTATTGTTATACATATTAATGTTACAAACAAAAAATTGTTATAATTATTACCTTATGATCTGTAGGCATTTTGTTTTGTTAGCCCAATACAGTTTTGCTTCCACCTACCTCCTTTGTACTATTATTGGCAAATACATTATATTTCTATATATTATAGGCTCATTACATTATATACATATTATTTTCATAGTTGCTTTTTAAATCAGCTAGAAATAAAGAGGAAAATGTGCATTTCTACTGTCTTTTACAGTTACATAATTACCTGTACTGGTTGTATTACTCTGCTCAGGTAGCCGTATGATATCTCTTTGGATTTCTTTGCTTTTAACCTGCTCAGAGTTCACTGAGGCTCCTGGATGAGTAGGTTATTGTTTTTCAATAAACTGGGGATGTTTTCAGCCTTTATTTCTTGAAATACTTTTTTCTGCTCCTTTCTCTTCCTTTTGATAATACCATTATACAGTTGGTGTATTTAATGATCTTCCACATTTCTCCGAGGCTGTTTTTTCTCTCCATGTTTTTTTTTTCACCTCTCTGTTCTTCAGCTTACATAATCTGTGTCAGTTCAAGATAGATAATTTCTGTCTTTATTAATATTCTCTGTTAATGAGACATTGTTAACATTCCTTCTTTACTGCCTTAATCATGGTTTCCTTTGGTTCTATAAATATGCTTATAATGGCTACTTTATGGTCTTTTTCTGATAAATGTGAGTATCTGTTCTTTCTCACAGGTAGTTTCTGTTCCCTGCTTTTATTTAATGTATGGGTCATACTTACCTGTTTCTTTGCATCCTTTGTAATTTGTTTTAATTGGACATTTTGAGTAATATATTGTAGTAACTCTGGGTACTTGCTGCTGTTCTCTTATTTGTTTATAGAGACTGACTGGATTATTTTACTGAAGTCTATTTAAACCTCCCTTCCCCTGCACCACCATCACCACCACCAAGTGTTCAACCTCTGATGTTGTTCTCAAGCAAGGAAAGCTTTAGGTATTCTCACAGTCATCCTGGGATGACAGTGGTTTTGGCAGAACCCTGTCCCTCTCTCTTTCTTGACAGAACCCAACTGTTAAACTCCACTAACTGCCAGCTGATTGCCCTATTGTTTTTAAGAATGCCCTGGTTCATAAATTGCTCTGCAAAGAAATCCAGTTAAAATCTGGCTCATTTGAAAGAAGTTTCTGGGGTTAATGTTTTGTTTTTGTTCTGACCTCAGGAAGGCTCCTTTTATCTGTCTTTTTACCTGGTTCCCACCAAATTAGCAGGCCTACTGTTTAGCCAAAATCTTGAGTCTCTCCTCCCAGTTGTCTTTATCACAACCTGTACTGTTCTTGAGAGCACCCATAAGCTTGAACTTCTGACCTCTTCTGTTGGAATTGAAGACAATCCTTTCGAGAAGAGAAGACATTAAATGCTATCTGTTTTATGGCCTCTTTTCTCCTCTGAGCCAGGTATCTGGAACTGGGAATGTGGACAATGGTAAGCTCTCAAAGTGACACCCTCTCCTATGACCTGAGCATTTGGTGGAGGTTAAGGGGACCACAGCCTAGGGTCCTCAGCTTACCTCTTCTGACATGGAATCACCACTTCAGGAACTGAGGCACAAGTGATCAGGTCAGGCCCTCAGTATTCTCAGCATGTCATACCCACAAACGGAGGTTGAAGGAAAGCAATTCCCACCTATCAACCTCACTCACCCTGGATTTAGCTTCAGCAGTAGGTACCTGGGAACAGGATGAGAGAGCTGACATACCACTTCTCCTAGGAAGAAAACCCTTTACCTTGGTGCTGCAGGGAGAGGGAGCTCTGTGTTCTTGGCTACACTTGTCTGGAGTAGACCTTGTACCTCACTAAAGTTGGGAGGGGGCAAGAGGAAGCAGTCTCGGTTTGAAAAACCAGACTCACCTTTCTTACCAGGTTTTTATAGATGTTCTTATTTGCTGTCCATCCTTAACGATCATTTCCAGTGGCTTTAAGTAGTTACATTTTTATAGTTTTCACTAGTTTCACTGGGGTGCAGGTCAATAAAACTCATGCTGTGTCATGCCAGAAGTTAATATTGAATAGGTAAAATTTTGATTTTAAAAATATGAAATTATGGTATTCTGGCATCCTGTCTTTTGAAATTATATTTAAAAGATTTGGTAAAGCAGTTTGGGGGATTAGATGCATGTTCTTTGCCTTTATCATACAGGTATGTAAGTACTGCCTTCGATGCCAGTGGCAATTTTATGGTGTCACTCAAGGAGCAGACTTAATAAGTAGCTAGATTATTGCCAAAAAGAGCAGGTTGGGACTAAAACTAAAATAAAAATATTGTTTGGCAGATGTTTTCCAGCACTTCAGTGAGCTAATGAAGTTATAATCTTTTATGTGAAATGTGTAATATAGACCCTAGAGACTCATATAAGTATTTGAAAAATACAAAGTTCATTTTTAAGGAAAACATTAGCACTTACTGCAGGCACTTCTGCGTTTATCTAGTAGGAAATAATCCTCTCTTCAGGCAGGATTTCCACCCCAGCTCCTAAGTTTCCTAGTAAAATATGAACTGTGTTTATATCTCGTATCAAAAGACTATAATTAACTACATGATTTAAATTCATCATAGACTACAATTAGGAAATGTCTGTAATCCACCACCTGCCAGAAGCTTAAATGCTTGCTTCTTAATCATCCTGGCAGAGTTGTATAATCCTCTGGGTTCACCATTTTATCTTAGCTGCCAAGAAACACAAAGCTAGATTCAGTGCTCAATGAAAGCAACAATCTTATCTCAAATGTCCTTACTTCTTTTTTATTTTTGTCTTTTATATATTTACTGTTTTTTAATCTATTTGATTTTTTAAAATATTTTACATTTGGGACCAGATGAACTGTAAATGAATATTTCTATAAATAATGAGCATTTAACAGGAAAGCCCAGGAAAAAAAGTCCATTTATATTTCAGGAAAAACCCAAAATATTGTGCAATGAAAGTTTTATTCGACATTTAATATCATTAATTGAGCATGCAGTTTGGTCAAATTCTAATTAGTTAAAAGAGTTTATATTGCCCTAAATAGATACCCTCATTGCAGAAATACATAAGGCAGAAATCACCTTGACTTGCAAAAAGTTTGTAAAGCAGAAAGCTAATATTTTCCAGAGGAGCAAGCCTGTCTGAGCATCTGATCCTTAAATTAATTGAGGGATTAAATTAATTGCAGGAAATCAGTAGAACTGTCTCCTAGCCACACTCTGACATCTGCTAAAGATTTCTGAAGGAGATTCAGATTATTAGTTGAAATTAAATCCCTGATATGACATTTAAAAGTAGAACTTTTCAAGCAATTTTTATTTTTTATTATTACCAAATGCATGTATGCCTTTCTGGAAAATACAAAAAAGTATAAATTATCAAGAATCAGCCATATTTCACGACCCTAAGTTGACTGCTGTTGTCTTGCTCACATTTTTTTTGTTTTTTTTTTTTTTCTTATATAGTTTTAACATAGTTGAGATCCTACTGGATATATTTTGTTCATTAGGTGTAGTGCTTTTTTCATGTCATTAAATTTTTCTTTGTAAATATAATTTTTAATGATCACACTTCAGTTTTATGACAATGCAATAAAATATTTAGCCTATTGCAAAACATGTAGGTCTTATCCATTTTTTCCATTTTATTGAACCATTTTGTGGGCAAGTTGAATTTCTTCTTTAGCATAGAGTCCTTAGAGGGGAACTAATAGGTCAAAAGATACGATTTTTTAAGGTCCTTGGTACATTTTGACCAAGTGGATACTGACTCATTTTCATTGTTTTCATGTTTCATAAATAGTGACATACCTCATTTTAATTTGACTCTCTGATTATTAATGAATTTTTATATTTTTTGTTGGATTATTTGTATTTTGAATTATTTGTCCAAGTCTTTTATCATAATGTGGTAAGACAGGTGTTAATCACTTGTTTATTGATGAGAGAGCTGACATTCAAATAGTGTATTCAGACTCATGACAAATAAGTGGAGTTGGAACTCAAACCTGTGCTGCCATCTGACACCCAAATTCTTGGTGCTTTTCACTAGATATTAAATGTCAAAAGCTATTAAAGTAGCAGTTTAACATCACTTGAATTTGCAAGAATGTCTAGTGAATTATATCTTACTACCAAGCATTAATTTTCACTCATACTGTGGTATATCAGGTAGATTACCATAATCTAATCAAAATGGCTCAATACTGCCCCTTAAAAGGCCAATTTTAAGCATTCATAAAGGGTCATGACTTTTTTTTAAATTTTTCATACTTTGCTAGACTACAGTAGATTTCTGATTTTAAAAATATGTAATGCATTTATCATTTTTTTCATCATAGCTTTGATTCCACAGTACAGTAAAAATGAGGAAATAAGTGACGGGAGGAAAAGGGAATTTCTGCCTGTGAATTATCATAGAACATTATAGGATTAAGGCGAACATTATAAAAAACTCAGAAGAAGAAACGAGTTTTTTCTCAATTCTTATTAATTGATCCTGTGGAGGCATTTTGCAGCAGTTTGATTGGCTGTTCTATGCACTGAGAAGCTGTAGCTCCTAAAAAGTATGGCAAAACAATTGGTAAAGTGGCAAGACTAATTTTTGTTGCAGTTACGTTTCATAATGTCTTGATGTTTATATCATTAATTAGTTTTAATTTACACATTCATAGTTTTAAGCCAGGACTTTTCAGGAAGTTTGGGATCAAATAGGTTCATGAGATTGGCATTTTTTTTTTTCTTGTTCAAGGGTAGAATATGAACTTTTTCAAGGATTAGGCCTAGTGTTTTACTTTACTATGTCCCCTTTTTTCTATTACTATCCTGTCTTCCAAAGGAGAAATTTTTGAAGTTACTATCTTTTTGGTATTATAAGTATTTATGCTTTAAAGTGAAAGTGATATTTAAAAGCTTACTCTTATGCTTTTCTTCTTTCTAATGCATTATAGTTCTGTCTTTATAGAAGGCAAATTAGATGATAATAGAAAATAGAGCATTTAAGAGATTTATTGCCCACTCTGTGTCCCTTGACGTGTCTTTTTGTCTGTTGGGGGAGGTTAGTAGAGTCTTGGAACTCAGTTTTGTAATTCATTTACCTAAGGGATGATCTAGTGCTAGAAAACCAACTTATGTTAATTATAAAACTAAAATCCACTGTAGTGGTAAACTGGAATAACAATTTATAGTTCAGTGGTATGGGATATATCACTCATTTTGGTGACCTGAATATTCTTGTTCCTATTCAGAGTGGCTTCCTGTCACCCTTGTGCCTCAGAACTTGAGTAAGTCATTAGAATGTGCTTAGTAAACAAGATCAGGGTGAGGGGCACTTCGTAGTCTAGGGTCATTTTATCCCAGTTAGAACAGAACCTAAAAATCCCTTAACCTTATGGTGAAACTTTATATATTCTCCCAAGTAATGGCACATTTACAGACCATGTCTTAAGCTTTATTCCACAGGTAGCTAATACTCATATAAATGCATTCTGATCATAATTAACATCAATTTCAGAAATTACTATTTTTATATTTTTATCATGTGGTCCAAAACCACTTTTTATGAAATCTTCCCTTTACGTTTCTTTCTTTTTTCTATTTTATTGAACCACGCTGAGTTAGTGCCACTAAAAATCAATAAAACTCTATTAAATTCTTATTAATTGAAGAATTCGCACCCTGAATTAGAGAATCATTTTAAAATTTTTTATCGTGGACATTTTTAAATAAATGTAAACAAAAGTGCTGAATCTTTATATAGCCATCACTTAGCTTCTACAGTTATTATCTGACTAATCTCTTGCATCTAAACTTCTATTTCATCCTTCTCCTGAATTATTTTGAAATTCAGATATCATATAATTTCATTCATCTGTATTTCAGTTTAGGTATACCTAAAAGGTGTTTTAAAAACCTACACAATTATATTTTACACCTTAAAAAATATAACAGTTAATTTCTTAATTATGTCAGATAATCAGTTGGTATATTTATTTCCAGCTACCCCACAAATATTGCTTATGTTTTTACACATTTGTCTTATAGAGTGTCCCATAGTCTGGACTTCCTAATTGTATCATCATGGTGGTGTTTAACATGTCTTCCTATAGTCTCTATAATTCAGTAGTTGGATCTAACGTAATATTTTTAGTGCAGTTATATGAGACATGAGTGTAAAAAGTTGCTAAAGCTAGCTTAAGAATTAATACTATGTAAAGAAAGTTTATTTAAATGATGAAAAAAAGACTGGTAACTAATAGGGTTTTATATATAAAATAAGATTTCTGATTACTTGAGAATTCCCAGAAAGAATTAATAGTATTGTGCTCTGATTTGAAACTATTTTCCTGAAAGAATTTGCTAAAAAGATAAAACTTTAAAGACATATTATGACGAATTGTATTTTAGAGTCTCAGTGACTTAATGGTTTTACACTAACAGCCTTTTTTAATTTTTGTCGATATTTATGTTAGAATATGTCAAAATCATGTTCTATTTTCCTTTATTCTTGGATAGTACATTTTTTAAGCAATATTTTTTTTGAGTCTCGTCAAACTGCAGATTCTCTTTTCTAAAATATAACTTTGTGAAATCCAAATAAATTACCTTTTTATTTTGTAAAATTTGTGAATTATTTTTCTTTTTTAAATAATTATTTGAGTAATACAAAAGCACATTTAGAATAAGTTGGAAAAGAGTAAGATCAATGGATTTAGTTTTTTCTTTATTTTAAAAAATTGGTATTATTTCCATAAACATAGTGATTTTTATCTAAAAGGTAATTATTTGCCACTCACAGAGAAGAGAGTTACATTTGACTTTTACTGCTAATCAGTTTGAAAAATAACTTCATTAAAATAACTTTGCAGGACTGTTTGTTCAAAGTATTTTTACAGTCATCTCCATCTCATTGTGCTGTGTTTTTGTGTGTGTTTGATTTTTTTCCCCCCATAGCTCATCAGTAGGTTACTTGCAACATCCAGGATCAGAACAAGTACAGTTTCCTCGAACTACTTCACCATGCAGTTCTCAGCAGCTTCATAGCCACCAGTGTGCAGGTATGAATATATACTTGAACAAAAAAAGTAATGGTTTGTCCCCTTGAGAAATAACTAAGTTCTGTAGCCATTTCTAGAAAACGGTTTTTAACTTGTTGTGGTGCTGAGATATCCCCAGGATATTTAGGGTATTAGGAAAATCAAAGTTAACAGGTTCAGCCAGTCCACTTCTTCCTTTTCTGCTGCTGCACCACAACACTGCTGTCCTGTTTCTCCTCCTCAGGCTCTTCTTCCTTCCTTGCCTTACAAATACTGATGTTCTCTGGGATCCTTTCCTACGTTCTATGTCATTGCTCTTCAAGCTCTTCCTAGGTAATCCAGCCACCTCCTAAGCTTCGCCTGCTTTTTGCCAACACCTCCCAAATATTATTTCTGCTGAGACAAGACCATCTGGCTAGCTGCCTACTAGACATCGCTAGCCAAATGTGTCAAATACATTTTAGATTTAATATTTCTCCCTCTTCTTGCATCCCTTAACTCACCTATCTAGGGACTATAAGTTCAAAGTCATAATTAACTCTCTTTGTTCCCTTTCACATTTGTGCCGTCAACATTTCCTCAAATCTGCTACCTCCTTCCCCACTGCAGCTACTTTTGGTCAGTTTTTTTCATGTCTTATTTTCAGTACTCTCTTAAATGTTTTTGCTTATTTCATGTTTCCCCTTCACCCAACTTTTCTCCTCCCCAACACACAAACACATGTACAGACAGTTCAAGAATTATTGTCCTGAAACAGAAGTATCTTCATGTCATTCCTCCGAATGAAAAAATGTATGTAGACTCTCTATAAACTCGCTAGCAAATAAGCCACCTATTTATACTTAATCTGCTAAAGTCACCCAGAACTTCGTTTCTGTGCTTATTTATGCCAAAGATATTTTGTTCCTGTTCCTCTGCCTGAAATGCCTGTCCACCATCTGCTGTTTGCCAAAATCTTGCTCATCCTTAAATTTTGACTCAAAATTACCTTTTCTACAAAGGCTTCCCCAGTTCTTGAAAGAGTTTGTTGCTTTATCTCTGCTTCCATAGTGTCTTAATCCTTTTATCATGACACCATATTTTATTGTAATAGTTTGTTGATACATGTAGTCTATGAGAAACAGAAATAGTAAATGATTGTCAAATAAATGACTAATAGTGGCTGCATCCTGCATGGGCTGCTGCGGCTGAGGAGAATTTAAATGTTCCTAAACAGTCAACAGTGCTTTCCCTAGCCAGGTCAGGCTGATTCTGTTTCTAGAGAACTGGAAACTACCATAGTTGCTGCAGTGCAAACTATAGCCCTGTAGGCAGGGCACAGAATCCCCTTACCTTACACTGAAATGGGGAGAGTGGCGAGCAAAATACACACCTAATACTGGTAGTTCTGCAGTACTGGTACACAAGAGAAACAAATCAGATAAGAAGACAGATACAGTAGTCTGCGTGTCCCTACTGTACAGTTAACAAAGTGATTTTACATACATGTGATCATCACAGTTCTTTAAAGTCTGCCAAGGACATCTTCCTAGCCTCCATTTTCAGATGAGAAAACACAATAAAAGAAGTTAAATAATTTTCCCAGAGTCATAGGACATTTCAGGGTACTAAAATTGTGCTTTGTTAATTACCATGTCCCATACATTTCCACAGCATGAAATTAAAAGATGACTTTACTGTAGCTCAAAATTTCTGTAGAATATTAATTTTTTCTTTGTATATTTATAAAAAAAAAATGCCTATTTTAAAATTCATTTTAAAAATTAAGCACTTTTATAGATCATGTCTCAATTGTGCTACTCTCTACTAGCTCCTGTGGTAGGTAATTGGACTTTTCTGAATAGCTATAGACCTAAATCTTTAGGATAAGTGAGATATTTAGGTCTACAGAGTCAGTTTTAATGCTTTTCTAGGCACATAACACTTATAGCAAGAAGCACTAGGGTTTAAATCTGCCTTACATATATAATAGTAACATTTTGTTCAGAAATGTAAAATTATGGCTATTATTTTGGTATTTAAAGATACCAGCCATTTGGTAACGTATACTGATTGCAGTATCCTAATTCTCATTTTCAGCTGTTCCACCTCCACCACCTGGTGGAGGAATGGTGATGATGCAGCTCAATGTACCAAACAATCCACAGTCTCGTGCCCACTCACCCCCCCAGTGGAAGCAAAACAAATATTACTGTGATCACCAGAGAGGACAAAAGTGTGTGGAGTTTAGCAATGTAGACAATATTGTTCAGGTAAGGTGCTTAATTTTAAAACTTTAAATATTTTAGTCACTGAAGATTGACCTAAAAGGCTTCACACTGAATTTGAAATCTCAAACAGATTAGTAAAGAAGTTTGAATGTTCTTTTTATTCAAAGTTTATATCAGGACTTAAATATTATTTCCAAACTTTTGCATATTCAAAAAATTTTAGGATATGAATCAGCAGATCAGTTAAATCTAAAATTTAATAAAGAAACATTAAGAATTCTCATTTGATTGTGTGTTGAAATAAAAATATTTTGGTTATCTTGGGTTAAATAAAATATATTATGTTTTAAATAAAATAAAATTTAATAAAGAAAAAGAATGACGCAGTTATCCTACTTTTTCCACATAAACTATATTTTAGTGTAACCAGAAAGTTGATGAGGGAACACTCTTTATTTTAGAAGAAATACAATTAATAAACATAAAAGCAATGGTAGAATTTAAAATCACTATCTTAGAATCCTATTGAAAAAATGGATCAAGGAAAAATCATCAACACATGCCAAAAACATTAGGAAAAGGCTTATGGGGAACTTTAAACTGGATGGATCAGGCAGATGATGCTTGAAGCAACTGATCAATTGCAGCATCACTAAGTGTGGGTCGGCCAAACATTATTTGTTTCCTGATGTGGTGTAAAGGAAATACATGGTATCTTATGATGTACTTGTCAACAAAATATCGAACCCAAATCTAATCAAGTTTCTAAGTCTAGCTATTAATTTACAGAAAATCCAGGAAGAAAAAAAAAAACTTGTATGATAACCATGTCCACATTTTACTGGACACATTGACCCCATTTCTTTAACAGATAAGTGGCATTTTGAAATGAAGGCTGAGTCTGTTGTAGATTAAAAAAGACTCACATGTAACATATGGATCTTCCTTCGATACTAAACAATCAAAAGACATTTCTGAGCAAAAAGGATATTTATATATGTTAACTTTTTAGTATGATGATGGTTTTACTTTTAAGACAATAGTTTTTCTATGTTAAAAATATTTATATACAGAAACATTTTCGAGTAAAATGCTATGATATTAGAGATTTGCTATAAATGCTTTAGTTGAGGGAAAGCAGAGGAAACCACAATCAAAATTGGATGATGTTATGTGGAAGTTCATTATACTTGTCTATCTACACTTTAATATGTTTGAAAGTTTACAGCATAAGAAGGTTTTTGGAATATTTTTTAAAAGATAAAAAATATTCCCAATCCATATGACAAAATTATAGCAGAATAAAAAAGTCAAATATCACTTAAAAGCTAGCTCACAAACAACAAATGGCCAATGGGCATTAAACAAAAATATGTAAAAATTATGTTTTATCTATATAATTGGGAAAATTTAGGAAAATAATAATCTGTAGTGTTGGCAGAGATATCTAGTTACAAACTCTCGTGTTCACTCTTGGTGGTACTGTAAATTGATACAACACTTTTTGGAGTTCAGTTTAGTGACATTTTTCAAAATCTAGACGATCCATAGCCTTTTATCCACAAATTCACTTCTAGAACCTGGACCAGTAAAATATGTGGAGCAAGTATACAAGAATATGTATACAAGGATATTTCTTCCTTGTTGTAACATTGAAAAGCTGGAATTGATTTTCAGCAGTAGGTAGCTGATTAAATAAATTACTATACCATTTAGGAAAATGCTATATACTAAGAAGAATGGAATACATCGACCACCAGCTGGTAGTTTCTAAATATCATTCTCCACTAAAAGCTAGGAATGATGGAATTAGAAAATCACCGCCAGCCAAAAATCATCACTAGAGGAGAGAGGATTCTATGAAGATGGTAGAGTATGGAGCACAAAGAATCTGTCTCCCTACCTAGAAATAATTGCACTGTTAGAATCTACTTGATATAACAGTTTTGGACCTCTAGAATCTATCGAAGGCTTGCAACTGCCATGGAAAAGCTTAGGCAATAAATTGCAGTAATTTCAGTCTATTTCAACTCTTAGCACAGTAGCAGCGACTCATCTCCTACCCCTAGCCCCATGATAGGCTGTGTACATGTTCCTAGAACAGCTTGCAGGAGCCAGGGTGAGCATAAAAGACCCCGTCCTCCAGACACAGAGGATTTAAGTTTTGATCCTGGATTTCTGCTTCGGATCACAGAGATGTAGACAAAGAGGCAGTGGCTATTGTTGTTACACCTCCCTACATTGTTGCAAACCTCTCCCTCTCCATCTTTTGGGGAATTTAAAAGGCTGTTTTTCCTCCCTTCATTTTTCTCTTTTAACCACTTGTGGGAGCAAGACATTCAGGACTAGGATTTCAAAAGCAACTGAATATATTGGAATAATTAGAAAGTGACTGCATATGCCCAGGGAAAGGCACAGACTCAATGAACCCCTGAGAAGACCTTAGAGTTACACCTCAGGCTGACCCTTGGCACAGAAACAGCTTGCAACAATCAGTAAGCAAAAGCAATGAGGAAGGAAGGGAGGGAGGGAAGAAGAGAAGGAGGGAAGGAAAGAAAAGAAAAAGAAAAAGGAAAGAAAAGAAAAAGAAAAGCAAACCTTGGGAAAAGGGGAGAATCTGATTTCCACAGTTACCAGATTATTAGATTCAAATATCAAGTTTTCAATAAGAAATCACAAGGTATACAAAGAAACAGAAAATTATGGCCCATTTAAAGGAAAAAAATAAACAGAAACTGTCCTTTAAAAAAGACCTTATGTCAGATATCCTAGACAAAGACTTAAAAACAGCTGTCTTAAGGATGGTCAAAGAACTAAAGGAAGATATGAGGAAAGAAAACAATGTATGAACAAAATGGAATTACCAATAAAGAGATAGAAAACCTAAAAAAGAAACTAAAAATAATTCCAGAGTCAAAAATACAATCATTGAAATGGATAAAAATTCACTAGAGGAATTCAGTGGCAGATTTGAGCAGGTGCAAGGAAGAATCAGTACTTAAAAATAGGACAATAGAAAATAAAGAGGCTAAAGAAGGTACAGAAAAAAAGAATGGAGAAAAGTAAACAGCCTAAGTGACCTATGGGACATCTGTTGAACCAGCATATACATTGTGGGTGTCCCAGAGAGAATATTTGAAGTGCTTATAACTGAAAACTTCCCAAATTTAATAAAAGACATAACTATAAAGTATGTCAAGCAGCTTGACAGACTCTAAAGTGAACTCAGTGAGACCCACACTGAGACACATTATAATCAATCTTTCGAAAAACAAAGACAGAATGTTTAAAATAGCAAAAAAGAATGACTTAATCACATACAAGGGATCTTCAAAAAGATCATCAGCAGATTTCTCATCAGAAACTTTGGAGACCAGAGTCAACAGGCCAATATATTCAAAGTGCTGAAAGGAAAAAAAGGCTGTCAACCAAGATACTACGCCAGACAAAACTGTCCTTCAAAACCGAAGGGAAAATTAAGAATTCCCAGATAAACAAAAGCTGAGCCCTCACCTGCAAGAAATTCTCAAAGGAGTCCTGGAGAGTGAAATGCAAGAATACTAAGACAGTAACACAAAGCCATATGAAGAAATAAAGCACTCATTTAAGTCAAACACACAAGCAATTATAAAAGCTAATGGTATTACACCAGTGATTTGTAACTCCACTTTTTGCTTTCTACAAGATTTAAGAGACTAATATACTTTTTAAAAAACATTTATCTAAAAGGTAGTATTATTGTAACTTTGGTTTGTAACTCCACATTTTTTATATATATAATTTAAGAAACTAATGCACTTAAAAGAATTATTAGTCTATGTTTTGGGACACACAATGTATAAAAATGTAATATTATGACACCAGAAACCAAAAGGGGTGGGGACAACACATGCTTTTACTATATGCTGTCTACAAGAGACTCACTGTAGATCCAAAGACCCAAATAGATTGAAAGTAAAAGGATGCAAAAAGATATATTTCATGCAAATTACAGCCAAAAGAGAGCAGGGATAGTTTTGCTAATAACAGACAAAATAGACTTTAGATCAAAAAAGTTATCAAGATACAGAGGACATTATATATTAGTAAATTTTCAATATAGCAACAAGATAGGACAATTATCAACACTTACACCCCTAATAAGAGGCCATCAAAACATATGAAGCAAAAATACACAATTGAAGGGAGAAATAGTTCTAAAATAGTAGTTGGAGACTTTAATACCCCACTCTCAATAATGAGTAGAACAACCTTACAGAACAAAGGAAATGGAGAATTTAAACACAATAAATCAACTAGATCTAACAAACATATACAGAACACTCTACCAGACAACAGCAGCATACATATTCTTCTCAGGGGCACATGGAACATTTTTTAGGATAGACCATATGTTAGGTCATATACTATCTCAATAAATTTTAAAAGATTGATATCATACAAAGTACAAAGTACCTTCTCCAGGCAACATTGTACTGGGAGTTCTACCCAGAGCAATTAGACAAGAAAAAGAAAGAAAAGACATTCAAAGTGATAAGAAGTAAAATTTTCTCTGTTTGCAGATAATATGATCTCCCCACGAGACGCTTAAAACTAAAAAGGAAAAAATAGTAACTTGACAATGGAGAAATCTGGCAGACACCACCTTAATCAAGCAGTTAAAATAAAAATCACTGATACTGTGATGACAAATGGACAGCATGTGCCTTCTCATATGATGCACTGAGAAGGACACATCATTTATCTGGTATTCCCTCACTAAATGTATATCATGAACTTTTTGATGAGAAAAAAGCAGGCAAACCCAAATTGAGGAATATGCCACAAAATAACTTATCTTCAAAATGACCTTCAGGAGCTGATCTTCAAAATGTCAAAGCCATGAAAGGGAAGAAAGACTGAAGCTCTGTTCCAGATTAAAGAAGATAAAAGAGACATGAGAACTAAATGCAACACTTGATTCTAGATTGCATTTTGGACTAGGAGTGGGAAAAAAAATTCTTTTTTTTTTTTTGCTGTAAAATACATCTGTGGGACAATTGGCAAAATTTGAGTAAGCTCTCTAGTATTACTGTATTGTTAATTGCCTAATTTTGACAATTCTGCTGTAGTTATGTAGGTAAGAAAATTTTCTTTTTAGAAAATAGACACTAATTATTTAAGGATAGAGAAGTGCTGTGAACAACTCTAATAGGTCATAAAAAATAATAGTTTATACAGAGAGAGATAAAGTTAGTATAATAAAATATTAACAGTTATGAAGTTGAATTATTTGCATTATTTATAATATTGTCAAGATACAAAAGCAAGATTCAAAAATAAGATGTATGGTCTATTTCCATTTTTGTAAAACATAGACATATAGATGTATATGCATAGAAATAATCTGTTGTGTTTATTTTGGGAGCAGGACATTATAAATTTCTATTTTAATTTTTTAATAACAAGTGTATATTGTAATAGTGTAACAAGTACATATTTGTAATCAGAAATAATAAAAATTTTTGTTCAAAAGGAAATTGGCAAAAAGCCTGACGAAAATGCTGACCCATTTTCTTCCTATAATTGCAGCACAGCCCTCAACTCAACAGCCCCATTACTTCACCAGCTCAGTCACCAGCACCAGCTCAGCTATCCACCCTGAAAACTGTCCGTCCTTCTGGACCACCACTTTCCATCATACCTCAGTTTTCTAGACCTTTTATTCCTGGGCAAGGTAAGTATGCATGAAACTAGTCATAGAATTTTAAGACCCTGTTACTTTGTGATTTACCTTAGTACTGCTACCTTTCAGTTTTCCATAGGACTACATTTTCACCTCCACCCAGGTATATTTGTTTGTTATTATATACTCATTCTCAAATATATCATAAGAAAAAAAAAATAGTATATGCAGAGAGATGTTTCACCTCTAATTATTAATTTAGTAGTAACTTACATTCAGTAAGTACTTACATGACAGTTAAAATGGCTTTAACTTATTATCCTTAATTAGACTTCATTCCTCTATAGTAGTAACATGCAATGTTTTTTTTATTTGCTCTATATTTCTAACTTCTACATTAGAGTAATATATATCAAGAGTTTATTCAAAAATTTATTCAACAAACATTGAGGACTTATTGTGCCCTTGATGTACAAAAATGAATAAGGTGAAGCCCTCATCCTTACCAATCCTCAGTCTAGTTGAAGGAACAGATACGTAAGTGGATGATTATAAAATAATATGAAAATTATTAATTTTGTTTCCTAGAATTTATCGTAAGGACAAATGCATATAGTCAATGCACACAATGATTTATGCACAGAAGAGTTTATTCTATAGCAAAAAAAAAAAAATGAATGAATGAATGAAAGAAAACAACCTAAATGTCCATTAGTCAAGATTAGTTAGATTATGGTATATCCATTTAAGGAATGTTATGCAGTTATCTAAAAAGCATATTTTAAAGAATCATTAAAAGGAGAAATATTCACAGTATGGTAGGTGATTTTAAAAACTGCTATAGTTATGTATATAAGTTACATGGACATTTCAAAAAAGAATGCTTCCATTAAGCCCTTGAAAAGATGTTCAGCATCACTTTGCCCCCACTAGAATGGCTGTAATCAAAACGGCTAACAACAGAGAATGTTGGTGACAACACAGAACTACTGAAATTCTCATACATTGGTGTGTGAGTATAAAATGATAAAACCACCTTGAGAAAAGATTCAACAATTTCTTATGAAGTTAATCTCTTACCTTACAATGTAGCAGTTTCACTCCTAGGTATTTACCAGAGAGAAAAGAAAACAAGAACATTATAATAGTTCAAACTGGATATGACCCAAATGTCCACCAACGGGTACTGGATAAACAAATCTCAGTTTATCCTTACAATAGAATACTACTTAACAACGAAAATGAACAAAAGCAAACTAATTGACATGCAATAAAATGGATGAATCTCAGAGTTATGTTAAGCAAAAAAAAACAGACACAAAAAGAAGACATACTATATGATTCTAATTATATGAAATCCAACTATAGGCAAACTGAACTTTGATATTAGAAATCAGATAATGGTATGGATGGGATATGGAGTTGACTAGAAATGAACTTAGAACTTTTCAGGAAATAGAAATGTTTATTATCCTTTTCAGGTCATGGTTACATGGACTAATACAATTGTTAGAATTTATCAAACCCAACACTAAATATGTGCATTTTGTTTTATGTTAATTATATCTCAGTTTTTTAAGAATTCTTAAATACACACATATCACACATGTGTGAGCACACATATATGGAACAGAGACCAAAAAGATACACACCAAGACATTAGAAGTATTGAAATTACTCGGGTGATTTTTATTTTCTCCTTTGTAATTCTGTATTTCTCAATTTTCTATAAAGCCAGTTGCTTTAATAATCTAGAAAGATAAGGTGTGTTATAAAAAATAAATTGAAAGATATGGATTGAAACTGTATGGCAATATAGTAATATTGAGATACCTGATCTAGTATGAATGCCCCAAGAGGAGCACACAGCATAGCCTATAAGGAGTCTTTGGTTACCACTAACTACAGTGTCATCTCCATACTTGTAAAGAGTTCTTCTCCATAGACCTAAATTTAATTCTAACTTCTTTGCACTGTTTTTTATGCATCTTCACGCTTCACATTGCATTTCTGATCTCAGTGCTAAGCCACGTGTCATATCTGCCCTTCAGCCAATGCTTGGGAAGGGGCAAGTATGTCATGGATGTATTCTGCCAGGGAGCTGCCCAGGCACCTTCACAGCGTTCATCAGAAAAGAGCCCCGTATAGTGGTAGGAAGTGCACGCCTCGCTCCTCTCTGTTACGGCACTCTTGAGAAAAAGGAGATGAATATATGATTGCCTGAAGATGTTTTCCTCTCACCTACCCATAACCCTCCTCCAAATAGAGAATGTGCTAAATTTGGGGGCTTACAGTTAAAATAAAATGAGATAAAAACAAATGAAAATGTTCTTCTCCAGGACAAGGTATTTTCAATTAACACTTATTAAGCCCTTTTCATGTGATAATTTTAGGCACTCCTGAGTGAAAGAAAATAATTGAAAGATCTCCATTCTGACTACCCTGCATTTATTGATTTAGGAAGGGGATGCTTGCCACTCTTTCTAAGCAAGTTGAAATTATATATACAAACTTTCATCTAAAGACTGCTTAAGAGAAGACCCATGACCTAGAATGTAAATATATACCCATTGGTTAAGACTGTAAAAGTGTTTGCGTGCGTATTTGTAAATATATACATGCACATATATATGCACATATATGTGCACATATAGTGAATTTGGGGAGATAGAGAGCTTAATGGTTTTCCAGGGTCTTTTCCTTCCCCTGAAATGTAAGTTTTTTTCATCATCAGAGAAAACACAGTTTTTAGCATCTCACATGGGTGGAGTGCGTATCATAGTTATTTTGGTGGATTTCAATGGAACATTAAGGTACATAGAGAAGTTTCTGTTCATCCTGTCCCATCTACCCAGTTCCTACCACTTACCCTCCTCCATAACCACTGTTATTAGTCCTTAGTCCATTGAAAAGTTTATCCTAGCTCTTTAAAAGTTATATGGAACTTTTCATTCTTTTAAAAAATGTCAATACCTATACTTTTTTATTTTACCAAATGTGTTTCCCCTGCTTATCTTAAGTGAGATAGTTTAGAAAACTCCAGGAAGTACTTTATAACTAAGTAGAGAAAAATGTAAAATGTTTCTGTCGACTTTCAGGAGATGCCAGATATCCATTACTTGGCCAACCACTGCAGTACAACCCTCCTGCTGTTCTGCACGGACACATTCCAGCTCAACAGGTGTGACGATCAGCCTTCTGACTTCCCAGGCATCGTTGGCAGAATATCATACTTCTGTTGCTGAGTGTGGGGTGCCCTGGTCACTGTATAAATGTGCCTCAGTCAGGCTTATTTACCAGTGCCGTCACTGGCCCCGCCAAGAGCAGAGGAAAGGAGAAAGCGGTGTGCTGCCTGGCTGAGAAGTGATTCAGCAGCGCTGTCCAAAGCCAGGTGGAGGTCGGAGTGTTGGGCGCTCTTGCTTATAAAAGGTGGTCAGCAAGTGGCTGGTCACAGTGAGGGACAGCAGTGTCATTGCCATGGAGGCAGAATTTCAAGGCCTGGAATTGAATTTTTCCTGCTGAAATACAAAACCCAGACTAAATATGGTTAGGTGTTAAGGGTTTAAATGTTACAACAGTATTGTTAACCCTACTTCTCATCTGTTTGTGGGTTTTCAGGGTCAGTCTGGCAATAGACATGGAAACCGAGGAAGGAGACAAGCTAAAAAAGCCGCATCCACTGACCTTGGTGCAGGAGAAGCAGGTGTGTCCCTGAGAGGCAAAATGGGTGTGGTCCTACAAACTGTCAAGAGGTTCAGTGGTCTTTAAAACTATACCACGGCACAGAAATGAGTTTTCCTCTTACTAGAATCCTGCAAAAAGTCATAGAAAATTATGCTGTCTGTAATGTAGGGTTCTTGAATATGTTCTTTTAATCCTGTCTTATTTCAGGTTTGAGTATATAGTAAGGTACAGGTAGATTTATGAGGGGCGAAGGGACCAAAGGGAAAAGAAGTGTGTGAGAAACAGGTAGAATGAAACTCTTTGCCTCTGTCGTCTTTGAGAAAGGCCTGAGTCCTAACACACAGATGAAGGTACTCTGAATGAACAACATATATCACCTTTCTATGGCAAAGTGCTGTATGTAGTTTAACTTTCTATTCAGCTTCCTTGGGGTGGTTAGGGCAAGTGCTATTATCTTTATTTTACAATGGGAACGTGAAGTTCAGGAAACTGTTTGCCCAGGGTCATTTATGCGCCTCATTTAGAGAAGCTACAGTGCTGCATTTCGTATGTGCGACTATCAGTGAAGACTACAAGTCGGGTAGTTTTGCATCATTAGCTACACATCTCTTGCCTAAGGGGAAAGTAGGAATAATTTAAAAGACGGCCATAACAATTACAGTTTTGTGTATCTGAGTGTTTTTCGAATACCTTGTCATTTTCTATGTCATTTGGGTCTCCAGGACTTTTTGCCTACCTCTTTGGTAACAGGGATTATTAATTCTACACCTTTTCCATTCTAGTTGTTGGGAAGGTCTTGGAAATTACCGAACTACCAGATGGAATAACTCGCATGGAAGCCGAGAAGCTTTTTGGGGAACTCTTTAAAATTGGCGCCAAGATCCGGTGGCTGCGCGACCCCCAGTCCCAGCCCCAGTTGCGTCGTCACCCCCTCTGCTGTGGCAGTGGGGACAACACTGTCAATTCTGAACGCTCTAAACCCAGTGACTTGGCCTCCACATACACCGTCTTAGCCACATTCCCTTCCATTTCAGCTGCGCAGAATGCATTGAAGAAACAAATTAACTCAGTTAACAAGTTTAAACTGAGAACAAGCAAGAAGCACTATGACTTTCACATTTTGGAAAGGGCAAGTTCTCAGTAACAGAGCCACCTGGGACCCTTGGCCTTTATGATTCCCCCTGTCCTCTCCCATCTTTAATTGGCTTGGTATTTGGAGCTTCTGTTAACATGATAGAGACTCCTAGAATGTGTGGTCATGGCGTTACTGCTTTTGAAGACAGGCCAGTGTTCAGCAAAGACGGGGAAAAATACACACTTCACCCCAAATGACTGTAAGAATTTACATCAGAATGATACAGAGTTAGCAGCTTTTTCTGAGGAAATGCTGTTCAAATGCCTCCTAACTTTTATAGTTATTTTGTTTTATATTTCTGAATTCTTGTATCAGATCCAAAGCTCTATTGTACAGCAAATTATTCTTCAAAATGATTACAACCAGTTGCAACCTGTATTCCTTTTTTGCAGCCAGCACAGTGTGACCCAACATAGAATTTGGGGGAAAAAGAATGCAGGAGTAGAATAACCAAGTCAAAACCATGTGCTATCTTTTTGAGGGGCTGAAGGGAGTGACTAAGGAGAGCCCACAAATAGATTACTCTTCCCCTGTATCTCTAAACATAGAAACAATTTCCAGAAAATACAGAATTCCCTCATAGGGTCCTTTCCTTATTCATTTAGGTAGTATGGACATTAAGTGTAAAGTAAATTATGTTCTTAATGCCTCTTAAACCACTTAGACTCAAAGGGGAATAGGAATCATTCTAGGCAGGAAAATACTTCCACATTTTTTTAAGTGTCCCTCCAATAACTAAATGCCACTTATTTGCATTCCCCTCCCCTCCTTGTGGATTTTTTGTCACCTAAGGAAATACATTTGATGAGTGCTGGAAACTTCTTAAGTGGTTTAAAATTTGTTTTCATTGTTTGCAGCGGATCACTGGACATCAAAGATTCATTGCACTTATGAACAAGGAACCTTTTTTTCAATTTCTGTGTAATTTGCAAGGCTGTACAATGTGTGCTGATGCAAGCCTTTTTCAGTTCAAGAGAATAAATGTTTACAAATATAGACCCACTTTGTCTTTTGTAAATTAAAATTACCTTTTTAAATGATTGTCAGTATCAAAGACTTAACCTGTCTTGAAGATTTCAATTTCAGACTTAAACAAGATGAAAGACAGTAAATCTCTCATTGTAGAAATGTTTTACAAAGCAGCACTTTCTCTGAGTGAATCCCGTCAGTGTGGTTTGTGTCATTTTGTTCTCTCAAAGTTAATATCGATCAATTATAGACAGTTTTGAGTATGAACATAGTATGTAACTAAAAATAGAACATTGGTTAGGTAAAGAATTTGTGTTTTTAGCCAATACATTGAGCACCCAAGTCCAGTTTAGCTCAAATGTTTTATAGAAAGCTTTCCATTTGTTAGCCAGGCAAAGTGTTGGGAAACCCAAAAGGTATGTGTTTGGGGGCGGGGGGCGTGGAGAGGAGGGGTCTGCCATCTGCAACTTGCCTAGAGCCTGGCTTGCTTCCAGCCCAGCCCAGGGGTTTACTTAATTGCTCAAGAGCGATGGGTATTATCAGACTCTGGCACAGATGCTCACTCACTCCAGGGTATTTGCAAAGTCCCACTTGTTCCCTGGGAATCCTAGGCCTCCCCAAAAGCCGGTGCCTCCCAATTATGAATATTACTCTGGGAGCAGAAGTTGAACCTGCCTTTGAACCATGTCAGATTAAGGAGCCATACACAGGAAAAGGTAAGAGTGAGGCCTGAAAGTCATTCCCAAGGCCTGTTCAGTTTTTTTTATTTTTGACCATAGAGACTCAGAGATGGGGAACATAATGTAATTAGAGCCAGCATTGCAGCAAGAATTGTTATTCAATTATACACGGAGGTAGAGTCCAAAAAACCCCCCACAACCCTATGGTTTATTTCAATTCTCTGAATATTTTCTTTAACTCTTGCAGAAGGAATCCTAATAAACCTGACTGTTTTTTTAATTGAGGCATAATTGACATACATTTTATTTGCCTCAGGTGTACAACATAATGATTCAATATTTGTATATATTGCAAAATGATCACAATAAGTCTAGTTTACATTTTTTACCTTACATAGTTACAAAATTCTTTTTCTTGCTTTTAAGGTCCTTTTAGCAATTTTCAAATATACAATACAGTATATTAACTATAGTTACCATGCTGTACATTAAAACCTAAATTTTTGCTTTAGACCCTTGGTTTACCCTGTAGGAGCTGAAGACCACCCAGAGGAAATGGGTAGGAGGAAATCAGAGCGAGGTTATTGCTAAGTCAGCTATTGCTAAGTCAGGCTATTGCTTAGCCACCACCACCACTATCCCCCTATTCACTAACAATCGCATGAGAATAGTTATGAAATTTCCAAGAAAAAAAAAATACAAAAAAAAGAAGCAAGCACCCACAAGACCACCTTCTTGTTTTGTTGTTGTTGTTCTAGAATCTGATTTCACCTATGGAAAAGAGGAGGAAGCACACACAAGAGGCGTTTAAGATGTGATTTGACCCAGACTTTAAATCTTCTTAAGGACAGCTTCAAATGTCCCACAGCCCTAGCTGTGGTTATTCCCAGAACATAGACCACATTTAGGGGCAGATAGTCCTTTTACAAATAAAATGGACTTTTCTTACCTATACCAGTATTAGCAGCTCCAGCAGCCCCTTCTTTGGGAATGACAGAGGTCCCTTAATGACCTTCTGTCCACTTCTGCTATTTTATATATTATAAAGCAGAGAATATAGCTTAGGGTTTTAAACCCTTGGTCCATGAAAAAACACGGATATATTGAGTATGTTTGTGAATCTAGAGCACAAAGTGTGTTTGCCATGATGCCAGCAGTAATTAAAAATAACTAGCTTATCTGATCTGAAAACACAGTAATGATCTGAGCATCACTACCCCCAGCTAAAAATTTGTTTTTCTGACCCCACCAGGGAGTAACCTGTGGCCTGTGAATAGTATGCAAAACAAACCTCAGTAGAACCCACGATGCCAGAGTGGCTTGGAGAGTCAAGTCAGCACAACTGCAGCAACCGAAGGAAGCTGGTGAAGAGTTGGGTTCTTCACAGGTCAGCAACAGGAACGATGCAAGACTTTAGCAGAAGCTAGCCGCAGGCCCTTTGTAGAGGTGGCCAGATGCCCTAGTCCCAGTCTACTGCCTGCCCAACAGAGAGTGAGCTATGCCATGTATAGTCTGCTAAGACAGATTCCATCTTCTGGTGCCCAGTACGACACTAGCATGAAAGTGCTCTATACATGATGGCATGATTCAAAGCTGGCCCCATGTTGCTTGGAATTCTAGAAGTCTTTATGCACCAATGCTAAAAACGAACCAAAGGTTCACCTGCACCCATTCAGCCCACAGACCTTCACCAGCCTGAGAAACAGGTAGATGTGGCTGCGCTTTAATCTACACCCAAGCCCACATATGCTCAGGCCGCAGATTGCATGTTAGTTATTTTTCCCTTTACTGTCTGCACTTGGATTCATTTTGGTTTGATTTCACCAGCATAAGAATATTAGAGGAGTATAATGAAAAGGTAGTAGGAACTGAAAACCAATAAAACAGATAAAATCAGAAAACTGATAAAACTTAGTTCTTTGTAGGGAGAGAGAGAAGCATTGAAATAGATAAATCATTAGCTACATAATTCCCCTTCCCCTAAGGAAAAAACAGCTCAGTCTTGCTGCTTAACAACCCACCCAAAATTTAGTGGGTTATGGCAACAATCTTGTGGGTCAGGAGCTTGGGCAGGGCTCAAGGAGGATGGATTGGCTCTTCTGCAACTGATATCAGCTGCCCTCAGCTGGGGCTGGGCTGGAAGTTCCAAAAAGGCCTCAGTCTCATGCCTGGGACCTCATATATCTGGGGTCCAGGGGCCAACTCTCTGCTACGATGCCTCAATTCTCTATGCAGACACCTTCTCAAGGTTATCTCACCCTCCGAGGCAGCTCTGTCCATGTAGCTTCTCTTTCCAACAGCATAGCCTGTACTTCTAGTCACTATGTTGTACATTGGATCCCCAGAACTTACTCATCTTAAAACTGGAAGTCTGTACTCTTTAACCCTCTTCGCCATTCTCCCCAACCCCTGCCCCTGACAACCAACAATCTACTCTCTGTTTCTGTAAATTTGGAATTTTTTTTTTTAGATTCCACATTAGTGAGATCATACAGTATTTGTCTTCTCTGACTGACTTTACTTAGCATAATGCCCTCAAGGTTCATTCATGTTGTTGCAAATGGCAGGGTTTCTTTTCTTTATGGCTGAATAAGTAAAGGCCTCTTAAAATCTGGTCTTAGAGTCCCAGAATGTCATTTTTGTTGCATTCTATTGGTTTAAAAAAAAAAAAAAATGGGGCCTGCCCACGGCAGAGGAAATAAACCCCACCTCTTGATGAGAGAAGTGGCAAAAAGGCATGTAGGATTGAAGATAAGGTCGCAGTCACCTTTAGTAACAAGTTACCACAAGAACAAAGAAATACACATTTTCCTATGCCAAAATGTCCCATTGACTCTGCCTCCAAACTAAATCCTCAGGATAGCGAGGATTCTCTTTATCTCCACTACCACCACCATGGACCAAGCCATCATCATCCTGTGCTTGTACTGAACTGGCCTTTCTAACCAGTCTCCCAGCTTCCACTCTTGTTCTCCTATTTACACAGATCCAGAATGACCTAAAAGAATCAGCTCACGTCATTCTGTTAGGTAGTCAGATCTGAGTGACAGAACAAAGGAATAGGGGCCCAGCCTAGAGACTGCCCAAAGAAACACCCCGTTGCGTCCCCAGAGACAAAGGACTGTGGGGCCATAATTCTATACACGGTTTAATCTGGCCACAGATGCTTGCGCAGAAGGTACTACCCTAACCCATAACCTCAGCCTCATTATACCATCATTATAATCCGTGTTTATGCATGAAGTTCATGAATCTAATTATAACAGTGAATTCTGGATAAGCACATGCACGCTAGGCAGAGAGTTATATAGCAGCCAGGTGTCAATCAAAATGACCTCACGTGCCAGTCACCTAGGAATGCCTTTGGAACCACCCATCACGCCCCTAATATAATATGGCCCTCCTCACTTCTGTGTTGTTGCAGCCCTTTTCGCTGAGAATCTGCTCCTCCCTTGGACCTCTGTACTCTGTACTCTGTCTTTTATCTTTTCACCTCCCAAATTCCACAGGGCTACCGCCTTCCTCAGCATGGCCTATCTCCTTCTAAAATATACTTTTAATAAATCTTACTTTGCCTAAATCTCGCTGACCTATAAATTTTTGCCTCAACGGCAGGGAAGAACTGAGGAAAAATGTTAATTGCACTTCTGCGTTGTTACCTCCCCCCACCCCTGCCATGCCACTGGGGCAACACTGGAGTTTAAATCACCCCCAAACGGTAACAATTCCTCTGCCAAAAATTCCTCGATGGCTTTCTATTAAAATAGCAAATGTTTTTTATTTTGGCTTACAAAGCTCAAGGTGACCTAGCCCTACTTTCATCTCTGACCTTATACCACCCCAGTACATTTGTTCTTGCTGTTTTCTCTCCCTCTGAACTGTGCCTAACCAGCCCTTTATCTTTCATATAAATGTCACTTCAGCAGAGAGGCATTTATTGCCACCCAGTCTAGCCACCCAATCACAATCTCATTTTATCTCAATTTTTGCTTATTATCACTATCAAATCTTTTGTTAATTTTCTGTCTACACCACTAGAATATAAATTCCATGAGATGAACTATTAGCTGCTCAACAAATATTTGTTGACTAATGACAAACAGGATCAGGAGAATCCCACCTTCCAGACCTGGTTATTTCACCGGTCTGGAGCTCTCCTAAGTGATATCAGCAGATGGGAGGGAGCCAGAATAGAAGCATAATTCACGCATCCTGTTCTGGCTATCTTGATGCTTAGTTCCTTAATGGCTGGGGTTGGGGTAAGGTGGGGCTGGTCTTCTGGTTGGTCACAAGGTGAAATTGAATAAAATGTGCATATGAATCCCCTGGGCAATCTTGTTAAAATGCAGATCCTAATTCAGTAGGTCTGGGGTGAGGCTTAAGATTCAGCAAGTTGATGATGCTGCTGGTACTCAGACCACACTTTTGAATCACAAAGCACTAAGGCATCCCCATTTTTAGAGAAATAACTCAAAGTACATGGCTAGAACTGGGATAGAGCTGGGACTTGCATAGATATCCTGAAAGAAGGAAGGTATTATTATTTTTTTAATTTATTTATTTTAATTAGTTTCAAGTATACAGTACATTGATTAGACATCTATATAGTTCATAAAATGATCCCCCCAACTGCTCCCTCCCCTGACCCTCCACCTAGCCAATGTATTAATGCTAACTGCATTTCCTATGCCATGCTCCCCAACCCCGTGACCGTCCATCGGCTACTAATTTGTACTTTTTAACCCTTCACCCCATTCCCCCAGCCCCCCAAAACCCCTCCCCTCTGTCCATCACCAAATTGTCCACTATATTTGTGAGTCTGTTTTTGATTAGTTTGTTCTTTATATTCCTTAGATTCCACATATAAGTGAAATCATACAGTGTTTATCTTTCTCTGTCTGACTTAAATACCTTCTAGGTCCATCAAAGCAGTATCTTTTTCCATCCCCTTTTTAGTCTGTGTCTTTCTTTTAATCTGAAGTGAGTCTTTTGTAGGCAGCATATGTAGGGGTCTTTCAGCCACTCTATCTTTTGGTTGGAGCACTTAACTGTTTTCCATTTAAGGTACTTATTGATAGGAATGTAGTTGTTACCATTCTTTATTCCTGTTTTTGACACACGTTTCTTCTTAAAGAAGTCCCTCCAACATTACCTGGAATTCTGG